>NC_069501.1:628894023-629131523 GCF_027579735.1 Bombina bombina
TTGTGATGTCACTGCTGAATTGGTTATATACTGAAGAAAAAATAAGTTGTTTTTTATCAATCTGGTTTTTATTTTTGCTTTCTGTGAATATTGGATCCAGAGTCTCTCTAATTTTAGATTTAACTATTTGTTCACTAGTGGTTATAACTGCTTGTGGGTAGCCTCTATCTGTAAATTTTTTACCCATTTGTTTCAGTCTTACTTCTTGTAGATCTTTCTCTTTTACATTGCGCATAGTTCTAAAGAACTAGCTCTTAGGGATAGCATTAAATACCCTATCTGGGTGGTAACTGTCAAAATGAAGTAGTGTGTTGCGGTCAGTTTTTTTACAGTATAAATCTGTTACTAGATGGTCATCCTTTTTATATACCAAGGTGTCAAGATAACTCACTTTCACTTGTGAGTGACTAATAGTAAATTGTAGGCTTGTAGTGCAGTTGTTTAGTTCCTCCTCAAAGTTCTCTAGGGTCTCCAATGTACCCCCCCCCCCATACGCCAAATATATCATCTATATAGCGTAGCCATACTTTACAATGACTTTGATATTTATTGTTAAGATAAACATATCTGTTTTCAAATTGGCTTACAAATATATTGGCGTATGAGGGGGCCACATTGGAGCCCATAGCTGTTCCCTTTTTTTGTATATAATACGTGTCTTGGAACAAAAAATAGTTAAGGTGTAGTATAATATTCAGCATTTCTTCTATAAAGTCACATTGTATATTAGTATATACCTGATCCTTTTTAATGAGATCCAATACTGATTGTACTCCTGATTCATGTGGGATTGAAGTATATAAACTCACTATATCTAGTGAGAATAATATATCGTTTTCACTTACTCACCTTGTCTATTCTGGTTAAAAAATCCCCTGTGTCTTTTAAAAAGGATTTCTGACTTGCCGCTATGGGATTCAAGATTTTGTCTAGGAAAATTGCTATGTTTGCAAAAACTGATTCTGTACTCGCCACTATGGGTCTACCCAGTGGCTCCTTCAGGTTTTTATGGATTTTTGGGGTAGTATAGAATACAGGTGTGATAGGATCTTTCTTTGTTAGAAATATGGCTAAGTCTTTGGTAATAACTTTATTGGCCAAAGCTTTATCAATTACTGCCGCTATTTCTTTTTTAATATCCGGTAAGGGATCATGATCTAATATTAAGTAAACGCCACCATCTAATAGTTGGGCTAAAATTTCCTGTATATAATACTCTCTGTCTAACACTACTACAGCTCCGCCCTTGTCAGCATTTTTAATCTCAATTAAGTTGTTTTTAGACAGATCTTTCAAGGCTTTACGTTCTGCTGCAGTAATATTAGAACTTATTCCATGTTTAGATGTTGTATACAATTTATGAATGTCATCTTGAACTAACTAACGGCTAGATTTGGAGTTTGGCGGTAAAAGGGCTGTTAACGCTCCGCGGGTTTTTTTCTGGCCGCACCATAAATTTAACTCTGGTATCGAGAGTTCAAACAAATGCTGCGTTAGGCTCCAAAAAAGGAGCGTAGAGCATTTTTACCGCAAATGCAACTCTCGATACCAGCGGTGCTTACGGACGCGGCCGGCCTCAAAAACGTGCTCGTGCACGATTCCCCCATAGGAAACAATGGGGCTGTTTGAGCTGAAAAAAAACCTAACACCTGCAAAAAAGCAGCGTTCAGCTCCTAACGCAGCCCCATTGTTTCCTATGGGGAAACACTTCCTACGTCTGCACCTAACACCCTAACATGTACCCCGAGTCTAAACACCCCTAGCCTTACACTTATTAACCCCTAATCTGCCGCCCCCCGCTATCGCTGACCCCTGCATTACACTTTTAACCCCTAATCTGCCGCTCCGTAAACCGCCGCCACCTACGTTATCCCTATGTACCCCTAATCTGCTGCCCTAACATCGCCGACCCCTATGTTATATTTATTAACCCCTAATCTGCCCCCCACAACGTCGCCGACACCTACCTACACTTATTAACCCCTAATCTGCCGAGCGGACCTGAGCGCTACTATAATAAAGTTATTAACCCCTAATCCGCCTCACTAACCCTATCATAAATAGTATTAACCCCTAATCTGCCCTCCCTAACATCGCCGACACCTACCTTCAATTATTAACCCCTAATCTGCCGACCGGAGCTCACCGCTATTCTAATAAATGTATTAACCCCTAAAGCTAAGTCTAACCCTAACACTAACACCCCCCTAAGTTAAATATAATTTTTATCTAACGAAATAAATTAACTCTTATTAAATAAATGATTCCTATTTAAAGCTAAATACTTACCTGTAAAATAAACCCTAATATAGCTACAATATAAATTATAATTATATTATAGCTATTTTAGGATTAATATTTATTTTACAGGCAACTTTGTAATTATTTTAACCAGGTACAATAGCTATTAAATAGTTAAGAACTATTTAATAGTTACCTAGTTAAAATAATAACAAATTTACCTGTAAAATAAATCCTAACCTAAGATATAATTAAACCTAACACTACCCTATCAATAAAATAATTAAATAAACTACCTACAATTACCTACAATTAACCTAACACTACACTATCAATAAATTAATTAAACACAATTGCTACAAATAAATACAATTAAATAAACTATCTAAAGTACAAAAAATAAAAAAGAACTAAGTTACAGAAAATAAAAAAATATTTACAAACATAAGAAAAATATTACAACAATTTTAAACTAATTACACCTACTCTAAGCCCCCTAATAAAATAACAAAGACCCCCAAAATAAAAAATTCCCTACCCTATTCTAAAATACAAAAATTACAAGCTCTTTTACCTTACCAGCCCTGAACAGGGCCCTTTGCGGGGCATGCCCCAAGAATTTCAGCTCTTTTGCCTGTAAAAAAAAACATACAATACCCCCCCCCCAACATTACAACCCACCACCCACATACCCCTAATCTAACCCAAACCCCCCTTAAATAAACCTAACACTAAGCCCCTGATGATCTTCCTACCTTGTCTTCACCATGCCAGGTTCACCGATCCGTCCTGGCTCCAAGATCTTCATCCAACCCAAGCGGGGGTTGGCGATCCATAATCCGGTGCTCCAAAGTCTTCCTCCTATCCGGCAAGAAGAGGACATCCGGACCGGCAAACATCTTCTCCAAGCGGCATCTTCTATGTTCTTCCATCCGATGACGACCGGCTCCATCTTGAAGACCTCCAGCGCGGATCCATCCTCTTCTTCCGACGACTAGACGACGAATGACGGTTCCTTTAAGGGACGTCATCCAAGATGGCGTCCCTCGAATTCCGATTGGCTGATAGGATGCTATCAGCCAATCGGAATTAAGGTAGGAATTTTCTGATTGGCTGATGGAATCAGCCAATCAGAATCAAGTTCAATCCGATTGGCTGATCCAATCAGCCAATCAGATTGAGCTCGCATTCTATTGGCTGATCGGAACAGCCAATAGAATGCGAGCTCAATCTGATTGGCTGATTGGATCAGCCAATCGGATTGAACTTGATTCTGATTGGCTGATTACATCAGCCAATCAGAAAATTCCTACCTTAATTCCGATTGGCTGATAGAATCCTATCATCCAATCGGAATTCGAGGGACGCCATCTTGGATGACGTCCCTTAAAGGAACCGTCATTCGTCGTCTAGTCGTCGGAAGAAGAGGATGGATCCGCGCTGGAGGTCTTCAAGATGGAGCCGGTCGTCATCGGATGGAAGAACATAGAAGATGCCGCTTGGAGAAGATGTTTGCCGGTCCGGATGTCCTCTTCTTGCCGGATAGGAGGAAGACTTTGGAGCACCGGATTATGGATCGCCAACCCCCGCTTGGGTTGGATGAAGATCTTGGAGCCAGGACGGATCGGTGATACCTGGATGGTGAAGACAAGGTAGGAAGATCTTCAGGGGATTAGTGTTAGGTTTATTTAAGGGGGTTTGGGTTAGATTAGGGGTATGTGGGTGGTGGGTTGTAATGTTGGGGGGGGGGTATTGTATGTTTTTTTTTACAGGCAAAAGAGCTGAAATTCTTGGGGCATGCCCCGCAAAGGGCCCTGTTCAGGGCTGGTAAGGTAAAAGAGCTTGTAATTTTTGTATTTTAGAATAGGGTAGGGAATTTTTTATTTTGGGGGTCTTTGTTATATTATTAGGGGGCTTAGAGTAGGTGTAATTAGTTTAAAATTGTTGTAATATTTTTCTTATGTTTGTAAATATTTTTTTATTTTCTGTAACTTAGTTCTTTTTTATTTTTTGTACTTTAGATAGTTTATTTAATTGTATTTATTTGTAGCAATTGTGTTTAATTAATTTATTGATAGTGTAGTGTTAGGTTAATTGTAGGTAATTGTAGGTATTTTATTTAATTAATTTATTGATAGGGTAGTGTTAGGTTTAATTATATCTTAGGTTAGGATTTATTTTACAGGTAAATTTGTTATTATTTTAACTAGGTAACTATTAAATAGTTCTTAACTATTTAATAGCTATTGTACCTGGTTAAAATAATTACAAAGTTGCCTGTAAAATAAATATTAATCCTAAAATAGCTATAATATAAATGTAATTTATATTGTAGCTATATTAGGATTTATTTTACAGGTAAGTATTTAGCTTTAAATAGGAATCATTTATTTAATAAGAGTTAATTTATTTCGTTAGATAAAAATTATATTTAACTTAGGGGGGTGTTAGTGTTAGGGTTAGACTTAGCTTTAGGGGTTAATACATTTATTAGAATAGCGGTGAGCTCCGGTCGGCAGATTAGGGGTTAATAATTGAAGGTAGGTGTCGGCGATGTTAGGGAGGGCAGATTAGGGGTTAATACTATTTATGATAGGGTTAGTGAGGCGGGTTAGGGGTTAATAACTTTATTATAGTAGCGCTCAGGTCCGCTCGGCAGATTAGGGGTTAATAAGTGTAGGCAGGTGTCGGCGACGTTGTGGGGGGCAGATTAGGGGTTAATAAATATAACATAGGGGTCGGCGATGTTAGGGGCAGCAGATTAGGGGTACATAGCGATAACGTAGGTGGCGGCGATTTGCGGTCGGAAGATTAGGGGTTAATTATTTTAAGTAGCTTGCGGCGACGTTGTGGGGGGCAAGTTAGGGGTTAATAAATATAATATAGGGGTCGGCGGGGTTAGGGGCAGCAGATTAGGGGTACATAAGTATAACGTAGGTGGCGGTCGGCAGATTAGGGGTTAAAAATTTTAATCGAGTGGCGGCGATGTGGGGGGACCTCAGTTTAGGGGTACATAGGTAGTTTATGGGTGTTAGTGTACTTTAGGGTACAGTAGTTAAGAGCTTTATAAACCGGCGTTAGCCAGAAAGCTCTTAACTCATGCTATTTTCAGGCGGCTGGAATCTTGTCGTTAGAGCTCTAACGCTCACTGCAGAAACGACTCTAAATACCGGCGTTAGAAAGATCCCATTGAAAAGATAGGCTACGCAAATGGCGTAGGGGGATCTGCGGTATGGAAAAGTCGCGGGTGTAAAGTGAGCGTTAGACCCTTTAATCACTGACTCCAAATACCAGCGGGCGGCCAAAACCAGCGTTAGGAGCCTCTAACGCTGGTTTTGACGGCTACCGCCGAACTCTAAATCTAGGCCTTAATGTATGTTTCTACCCCAGAGTTAGAAGTACTGGGTACAAATTTAGACTTATTTGTCAATCCTAAAGGTTTAATATCAAATGTCCCTCTTTCATCTAATGCATTATTAGGTCCTTTACCATTATTAATATCTAATATATTACCAAAATATGCTTTTAATCTTAAATTTCTAAAAAAGCGATACAGATCTTTCTCTATGGTAAATTGATTTGCATATACAGTTGGACAAAATGATAACCCTTTATTTAGAACACTTAGTTCATCTTTAGTGAGTTCATATTTGGAAATATTTATGACTAGTGTCTCTGCCAAGGCTGACATATTACACTGATTAATATCACTGTGTGCTGTATCATCTGTTATACTTGATGTTGTATTTTGTACATTACCAACAGTTTGTAGTGACACACAGAAAGTCCCATTTACTTCTTGCGGCCCCTTGGAAACCGCTTGTTCCTTAGCCTGTTGGATTGTCGGGGATAAGTGCCTCCGGCACTTGTGTTTCCGTCCTCCCCTCTGGTATCGGCATCTGTTCCCATATATAAAAAATCCTCCGATGAGGATGAATCACTATTCACTGCCGTTGTTTTCTCCATAGCGTGTCTCATTCCTCGCCATGTTCCGCGTCCTCTTCCTGGTCGCCTCCTTCCGACGTCATAGACCTCTCCCTCCTTGGTCCAGCGGTACACGTGATTTGCTTTGTAATCCTCGTCGTCCCGGTTGAATTTGTTTCTCTTGATATCTTTTAACTCCTTCTGGTAGTCATCAAGGATTTTATCTATCTCTTTCTTTGTTTTAGCCAAATCATCAGCAGAAAAGTGAGTATTTACTTAATTTTCACTTTCAGATACCACTGCTTTTTGTATCTCAATTTCTTCCTGCAAGTATTCCACTGTCCAAACAATAATGTCGAATGAACATTTGGTCAAAATGCATTCAAATCTTTTTTTATACTTTTCATTGTTGGTCATAATTGTCGGTCTCAACTTTATTCTTAGACCCCTTGGGATTCGTCTCACACGGAAATATTCCGCCAGGGTAACACTATGCAATTCATATGACAAAAGCTTTTTTCTCGCCTTTTCCCAAACTTTAACGATGTTAGCATTTGAAATACCTTTTAGGAAATCTCTTGGACCCCTTGCCAGAGCTGTGATTCTTGAGGCATCTAAGTCCGAATATGAAAAAACATCTGTATCTTCATCTGTTACCTCCATTTTATCCTCAGGTGCACGTAACTTGTAGCAGGAAAGTATAGACACAACTTCAACAGGTAAGTCCAGCAACTTTCTTTATGCTATTATTTCAGCATTTTTTCAGCATATTTCAGCATACTTTTCATTGTTAGAGTAGTGCACGTACGCTAAGTGGGGTCTGCCAGCCCACATATATAGATATAGTTAAACAAATAGCACCAGCACTTTATTGATACAAAATATCCATTCTTTATTGAGGTAACAAACAAAGTTAAAAACAGCAACGTTTCGAGTCAACACAGACCCTTAGTCATGCTATGGATTATGGGAAATCACCTTTTTATAAAGCACCTGTGTATTGATTAGCTTGATTTGTCTGAACACATTCTAGTTTCCATTTTGTATTTTTGACCCCTAACGGGTCAGAATGTTCAGTAGTAATCTTTGTACTTAAATCACAGCTTTTTATATATAATCAATATTTCTATCTAGTGATTTTAACCCAAGACTATATTTCAACAAATATTATTAAAAACATTTCATACAAAATTACAAAGTTATTATAAAAACAAGATCATAGTCTTTGTTTAGACCATTCGGACTAAGTGTTTTTAGATGCTGTATCCACTATACCTCCCTTTTTTTTAGCAGTAACTCTCTGTTACCCCCTCTTCTTTGTTTTGGTATGTGGTCAATTATTTGGAATCTTAACTGGCTAACTGTGTGTCCAGCATTTATAAAATGGGATGATACAGGGAGTGTCATATCTTTACATCTGATAGAGGACTTGTGGGCACTGATCCTGTCTTTGATGGGGTTAATGGTCTCTCCCACATAGCCCCACCCACATGGACATTTAAGGATATATACCACATAGTCTGTGTTACATGTAAGACGCGGAAAGGACCGCTGAGAGGAAGTTACTGCATTTATCACCTAAGTAGACATATAGTTTTCCTCCAAGACGCGGAAAGGACTGCTGAGAGGAAATACACTACAAACAGAAGCCACTCTTTTGCTATCAAACGCGGTTACCACCGCTGAGAGGTCTGATATTTTCCAACAAATCACCTCAGTCCGGGGTGTAAGGTACTTTGCAACATAGGTGTAATATAACCAAAGATACATACAAATAACTACTCCCATACCCTGTGTTTAAAAATTGGTGGAAACTATATGTATAAAAGTTTATTACCTATATGTTATTTTATGTGCAATTACTGTCTTTTATATATTTAGTTTATTGCTTTTAACTTGGCAATTAGTTCTTATCCCTTTTAACACATTATATAGAATTGTATATTACAGGGAGACGTCCCTTATTTAAAAGTTATACACTGCCATTTTTTATTGCTCTCTAATAAATAACTTTGTTGTATAATTAAATACTTCTTTTTAGCATAATTACTTATATATTGCCATATTGTATCATCATATTCTCTATCATCATATTCTTGATAAATTATATAGTCTGTGCTTGTAGCGCTACCTCTTTGATTTACATTATATCTGAAACCATAACTTTGTGGTAAATATACGATCAACACAATAAGGTACAGTGCATGAGATTTAACAGTGCCTGAGGTTAATGGTGGATATCTTAAGTGGTTATTGGGAGACGTACCAGGACTATTTTGCCATCAAATTGTTGGTTTATGGACTGTCATCTGTTAAGGCACCCGCCATATTACAAACTATGATATATTTTAAGATTACTATTTTTATATTTAAATGTGTTTTTATTTGACCCTATGATTTTAATTATTGTGTACATATAATAGTGACGTTTATGACAAGACAGGAGGCGAGTATTTTGCTTTACTTTCTTTACTTTCATAACTTCAGCAGTAATACAAGTACAGAAAAAAGCAACATAGTATAACAGTGCAACCAATCAGAATATAGTACACGGTAATAAAGCCAGGCTCTTGACCATCCCCTTCCTCTTTCTTTCCTGGTCCAGTAGTAAGGTGATGTAATTTTGTCTCATGCTATATTGAATATCTTTATAAGACTTTTTCTATACTGTCTTCTACCTTACCACTCATTCATTGAGAGTGGCTTCTCTTCTTTTTTTGTCGATCCTTTGATCTGTTTATATAACTTTTCTTTCCATCTAAAAGGGAGGAGAGTCCACTGCTTCATTCATTATTTTTGGGAATAAAGAACCTGGCCACCAGGAGGAGGCAAAGACACCCCAGCCAAAGGTTTAAATACCTCCCCCACTCCCCTCATCTCCCAGTCATTCTTTGTCTTTCGTCACAGGAGGATGGCAGAGAAGTGCCGAAGATTTTGAGTAGTCTCTTATGGAGGGTAGTACTCTTTGGAATGGGACTGGAGTTTTCAGTAGTGCTGTTAGCCTCTCAGTGAGAGCCTGGATGAAAGTTAGAGTCAGGAGATGCAGGGAGAGTCTTTCTGTGAAACCATCACGACTCATATTAACAGCTCCACAAGCAATCAGCGTTTACGAGTTTCGATGCCTGCTTTCTGCACTTAAGTACATGTCAGGAGCAATGCTTCTACCTGTCACACTTGAAGGGCCGTGTTCCTGTTCCATGGTATTGATTCTGGTAAGATCGTTTAATTTTTTATACACAATGATAACACAGAAGACAGGGTCACCGTGTGGCGCCTTTTATCTTATGGAATCAAGGGTTAATATTCCTAGTAAGGGGATTATTGAACAGGGGGGGTTTATACATAATATTGTTTATTGTGTTATTGCTGCGTTATGTGCGAGATGTTGCTCTGGCAATGGTGGAACTTCAGGTTGACTTCCAGGAGTAGTATTTGTGCAGCCATTTTTGTTGCGTTTTCTCCTTAATGCAGGGGCGGTCCTGCGAGGCATCCAGGGTGACCGGGGGTGTCGATCTCCACTTCCTCTGTTGATCTGTGGCATAGGAGACAAAGCGGTTTCTGTAGTACAGGTCATAGGAGGTGATGAGTGCCCTGGACATTGCAGGATATAAAGGTGCCTTTTTATTCAGCTAGTCTAGTCCATAATAAAGCGTAAGCTATGGAGGACTCTGACGCGTTAGAGGGTACTCCCTCTTTAACAAAGTCTCATTCTTGTGTTTATTGTGAGGAGGTTCTTGTAGATCAGCCTGCTCAACTATGTTCCACATGCCTTGATAAAGTTGCGACATCTAAAACTAAAGGGATGTTTAGTACTACTGAGCCATCCACCTCTGAGGGTTCTCCGTCCCGTGAGGTGCGTTCCCTGCTTTCATCTCCGAGTGCACATGCAGCGCCCCAGGGTCCAACCATTACTCCTACGGAAGAGATTCGTTGGCTGTCAGATTTTGCGGATCAACTGCAAACGGCGGTATCGAAAGTGATCTATGCCTTACCACGTTCTGCTAAGCGCAAACGTAGGGTGTATCATGGCAGCCCGGCCCAAGGGTTGTCTACGCCTATGTAAATATCAGAGGTGTTATACGATGAAGAGGCCCATTCCGACTCTTCAGAGGAGGCTCCTTCGGGGTCGGAGTCCATGTCATCTCATCCTCCGGTGGCGGAGGAGCCTGACTTTAGGTTTAGGATGGAGAATTTGCTGAAGCAAGTGCTTGCTTCTCTGGAGGTTCCGGAATCGAAGCTTCCCAGAGCAACCTTCGATTCCTAAGCTTGAGAAGGTATACGAGGACAGGGTAGTGCCTCAGACCTTCCTGGTTCCTGTTAAGATGGCTAATATTATTAAGAATGAATGGAAGCAATTAGGGTCTTCCTTTTACCCTTCTTCTTCCTTTAAGAAACTGTTCCCCGTTCCAGACTCTCAGCTCGAGCTGTGGGGGACTGTCCCTAAGGTGGATGGTGCTATCTCTATGATCGCGAAGCGGACGACTATTCCTCTCAAGGATAGTTTGTCGTTTAAAGAGCCCATGGATAAAAAGTTGGAAAACATGTTGAGGAAAATGTTTCAGCTCACAGGGTTTGTTTTTCTTAACCTGCAGCGGCTGTAGCCGTGGTTGTCGGAGCTGCAACATATTGGTGTGAATCCCTGTGTGATATGATCGAGATGGAGACTTCCGTCAACGAGATACAGGATAAGATTAAGGCGTTGAAGGTCACCAATTCTTTCATCTGTGACGACAATATGCAAATTATTCACCTAAATGCAAAGGTTTCAGGATTCTCCATTTTAGCTCGCAGGGCTCTGTGGCTAAAGTCTTGGTCTGCGGACATGACCTCTAAGTTGAGGCTGTTGTCCCTGCCTTTTAAAGGAAAGATTCTGTTTGGTCCAGGTTTGGATTCAATCATATCCACGGTTACGGGAGGCAAGGGAGCTTTCCTACCGCAGGATAAAAAGGCTAAGCCTAAAGGATCTACTTTTCAAGGGAACTTGATCAGTTCAAGGGAACTTGGAAGCCTGCTCAGTCTTGGAACAAGTCCAAGCAGAACAAGAAGCCTGCAGAGACTAAATCGTCATGAAGGGGCGGCCCCCGACCGGTCTACGGACCAAGTAGGGGGCAGATTATCTTGCTTCTCCGAAGCCTGGTTGCAGGACGTTCAGGACCCTTGGGTTCTGGAGGTTGTCGCCCAGGGTTACAGGATAGGGTTCAGGTCCCATCCGCCCAGGGGCAGATTCCTCCTGTCAAACCTGTCTTCAAGACTGGAAACGAGAGAGGCCTTTCTAGAATGTGTGAGGGATATCTCCTCTCTAGGAGTTATCGTACCAGTACCCCGAACAGAAAGGGGTCTAGGGTACTATTCAAATCTCTTTGTGGTTCTAAAGAAGGAAGACATGTTCCGCACGATTCTGCACCTAAAGTGTTTAAACAAGTTTCTGGCTGTTCTATCGTTCAAAACGGAAACAATCAGATCTATTCTGCCCCTAGTTCAAGATGGACAATTCATGACGACAATAGACTTGAATGATGCTTACCTTCATGTTCCAATTCACAGGGACGAATTCAAGTTCCTAACATTTGCGTTTCTGGACCAACACTTCCAGTTTGTGACCCTTCCCTTCAGTCTGGTGACGGCCCCGAGAGTCTTCACAAAGGTTCTGGGGGCGCTTCTTGCAGTGGCCAGATCCAGGGGCATTGCTGTGGCGCCCTATTTGGATGACATCCTAGTCCAGACGCCGTCGTTCAGCCTCACAGAGGATCATTCGAGGGCTCTTCTTTTATTGCTCCAATCTCACGGTTGGAAGATCAACTCAGGAAAGAGTTCCCTGGTTCCTAGCAACATGGTGGAGTTCCTGGGCATGATAATAGACTTTATGTCCATGAAAATATTTCTCACAGAGCAACGACGCAGGAAGACCTGTCTTGCCCTTCAGTCCTCCTCAAGCCCTTCAGTGGCTCACTGTATGTAGATGACCGATGCTGGTTTCCAGCATAGATGTTATCCCTTTCGCCAGGTTCCATCTTAGACCTTTTCAATTGTGCATGTTGAGACAGTGGGAACAACTGGGAAGCGGACTTTCTCAGCAGGCAATCCTTCCATCTGGGGGGAATGGTCTCTTCACCCCGAAGTGTTTGCGGAGATTTATCTCAGATGGGGAACGCCGGAGATAGATCTCATGAAGTCCAGACTCAATTGCAAGTTATCCCGATACGGGTCGAGGTTGAGGGATCCCCAGGCAGAGCTGATAGATGTCTTAGTAGTGCCTTCGGGATTCAGCCTAGCTTATATTTTTCCACCGTTACCACTTCTACCTCGTGTAGTGGCACGCATCAAGCAGGAGCAAGCTGATTCAGCAGTATCGATAGGACTTCCGTTAGGGGGAGGAGCAAGTAAGGTGCTGCACGCTGTGGCTCCCATGCTTGTAATCCTATCCACCTACTCCCACCTTCAAGCGCTCTTTGGCCGAAGAGTTTACCGGCCCAGACACCGGGCTGTATGGCCCATGAAGTGGAAGTTCTATACAGGCAACTACTAGCTTCGTGGCTGAAGCAATTTGTTCTACAGATTTCTACAAACCTGCAGTAACTCTGGCAATATGCCCTAAGTATTTTCCCAGCAATGATACAAAGTTAACCAGTATGTATCAGAAGGGACATAAGATACATTGTATACTCGCAGAAAGCACATAAATTCCAAATTGAAGCCGGAAAAGCCTGAGCTGGGGCTGAACTTAACTTTGGGTGTTAAAGGGAAACTGCAACTCAAAATACCCACCAGCGTCTTATCTAGAGACTGGTGAGTTCCCTGACGAACGAACAGAGTCCCGCTGAATTAATCTGGCTGAATCTACAGCACCCGACTGCTCCCTGGTGAGCATACAGACGCCTATTGGACTGATACAGCGGAATCAGGGATACCTGATTGCTCCCTGGTGAGCACACAGAGTTTCGATTGAACCAGCACAAGTGAATTCGAACCTGAGGCATCTGACTGGTGAATATACGGAGCTTTCCTTGTTTGGCATATTTGATTCTAAAGTGCCCGATTCCTCTTTGTTGAGCACACAAAGCCCCGCTTAACCCGAATATTTGAATTGGAGGCTCATTACTGCTCCCTGGTGAGCACATAGAGCCCTGTGAGAAGACATACCTGGGTCTGAGCGGTGGCCGGATGAGGAGAGTGCTGGCGCTGCTGGCATCCGCGGGTTCCTGAACAGAGTATCCGTCAGTGCGAGTGAACTGGGAGACCTGAGAGTGGAAGTAGCGGTGTCGGTCAAGACCGGAGGGCCTGTCCCGGGTAGCAGACACGGGGAGGAGGATTGGCTACGTCCCTGGAGCAGGTGACTGGAGAGGAGTCCAAGCACGTTGACAGCGTGCAGACGCATATCAGTGGGTGCCCGCTGGACACGCTTGAGTGTCGCTCCGCCGGCGTGCTATTAGAAGGACTGCGGCCCGCAATTACATCGTGAGGAGCCTCATACATTAACTGACTGTGGATCTAAAAAAAGCCAGTTGGGCACTCACAAGACAAGGTATAACCCTAGCTTAAGCAGCCTAAATTGCCAAGGCGCTATATGGAACTTGACCGAAGCTCTGCAACTTAAGTAAAGTATCATTATTGCTTTTTCATATTGTTTTGCTTACCTTCCTATGTTTTGGTGGTATATGTGTAATACGTAAAAAGATCTTTACAATTACCTGCATATTAACAGATGGATATTGGGGTAATGCTAGAAAGTGTGGCCATGATTCGATAAATACAAATGTATATTATGTCTATGGGCCCCCCATGGAGCATGAGCGTATTTTTTTTCTAGAGGTAAAGAAAACTAAAAATCTCTCATAGTTATTTTGCTTGACTTCAAACAAAGCAGATAAGGGGGTGTGAATCTCTGCAACCGGGTTGTGTATAGAGTTTTTTAGTGTTTGGAGGTTATTTAGAAATTTTAAGACACTAAGAAATGTCTAATGTTAACAATGTGGCCTGTTTTTTGTAATTATTTTCCTTGTTGCTAACCAAGAATATGTAGAATTGTTTTAGAAGGGACACACACAGATTTTGTTGGATTGCATATTAAGTCCTAAATAGTGAGAGTATAGTTCACACTGTATAGGCCCTTTTTTCACTGCTTTATTTAAACATTCTTTTTTTGTTTTTTTCTCTTTTTTTTTTCTTCCCTTTTTTCCTCCTTTTGTCTTTATCTTCATCAGACTTCACGCTGAATTCTTTAAATTCAGCTTGCACAATCACTTGCACTCACCACTTCTAGTCTTTTCACATTTTTCTCCCTTCCTGCTCTTAGCTTTATCTTTCGTATTTGTTTATATAAATATCCCTATTCCTGGATCCCAGGGACCAGAAGATAGAACCACAAGCACAATACACTTCACTTTTCATTTTTCCTTGTCTTTGGCTCACAAGCACTTAATTAGCACCTGGCCTACACAGGGGGACTCAGAATTTCATTACATATGGACAACAGTCAGGAATTCTCCTACTATGCCTGTTAAGCAAAGAGAGAAAAAAATGCCAAAACGTAATGAACAGGCATTAGAGACATCACAAACACAAAATGAATCACATTTTGACATGCAAGAATTAATCACACAGATAACCAAGATTTTTACACCACAACTAGATTGTATGAAAACAGAGATTAAGCAGGACATAAGCTGCCTTGTGGCAGAGGTAAGACAGTTTTCCACAAGGCTGATTGAAGCAGAGGCTAGAATATCTGAGATTGAGGACAAATTAAATATAATTGAAGCTAATAATGCTGAACATACCAAGAAAATCGCTAAACTGCAGAATAGGGTAGAGGATCTGGAAGACCGATCCAGACGTAATAACCTCAGAATCATCGGTCTCCCAGAAGGTAGTAAATATCTTGACTTGATGCAATTTGCCACGTTTTCCCTCCCTCAGAGCTTAAAAATTAATACTGATGTTAGGATACCTATTGAGAGGATACACAGAATTGGCCCAGTGCGACATACGAGAAAAGATAATATCTCTACACGACCTATAGTGCTAAAGTTCCTGAACTTTCAGGATAAAGTACACTTTCTCAGGCAATACAGGAAAATATACCCACTCATCATAGACCAACATAAAATTTTAATTTTCCAAGACTTTTCTAGTGAGACGGCAGCAAGCAGAAAGGAAATGTCCCCATTTTGCTCAAAATTACTAAATGCAAATTATGATGTTAAAATGATTTATCCGGCAAAGTTGGTTGTAATAATAGATGAGACACAATTTATTCTAAATACAAGTAAAGAGGCACAGGTTTTCTGCAACGAGCAGGGTATACAATGATAAGGAATCTCAGCATTAGCTATTTCAAATTCGTTAGGAATTTTTACTACAACTGAGATGAATATGTACCTAATACCTGGGATGAGGTATGGATGTACCCTTTTTTTTTATTTATTTTTTTATTGGGGTTGTGTCTTATATTGGCCACATTTTTATAGGGGTCCCCCCGCTACTCCTGGTCTCTATCTTTTTTTTTTTTTTTTTTTTTTTTTTTTCTCTCTCTCCTTCCCCCTTTTCACCTTTCTCCTCCCTCTCCTCCCCTCCGCTGCCCCAATTCAATCCCCCCACCTACTACATTACTTGGCCTTAAGCCAGAAATATCCAGATCCCCCCCCCCCCCATTGATATAACAACTAGGAAAAATCTTGATTTAAATTCCTTAAACCTTCTATCTTGGAATGTGGGTGGAATAACCTCGCCGATTAAGAGGAAAGCCATTATTAAACAATTAGGCCTGTATAAACCCGATCTGGCAATGCTCCAGGAAATCCATCTTAAAGAGCCAGAAATAACGAAGTTAAAAGGGAAGTGGGTAGGGGATGTCATTGCAATAGCCGGGGAGGATAGGAAGAAAGGCTTGGCAATATTAATTAAGAAACATCTAGCCTATGAATTGGTAGGCCTGGATGAGGATCCTGGAGGCAGATTCCAAATACTTAAAATAAGAATCAATTCTATTTTGTTCATTATTTGTAACGTATATGGGCCCAACGGACTAGATATACAATTCTGGAATAGATTTATAGATAAACTATTTGAATACGTGGGGAAAAATCTAATAATAGTAGGGGATTTTAATCTTACACCTGTTCCCAATATGGATAGGACTGGTAGGAAAGATATATACAGGAGTGATAGGAAGACTCGGATATTCCAAAAAATATGTAGCCAATTGGGGGTCATAGATATATGGAGGGTCCAACACCCGGATACTAGGGCATATACCTGCATGTCGTCAAGTCACCATAGCCTATCTAGGATTGATCTATTCCTAGTGGCAGAGGTCTTGATGGGGCTTGAATGCAGTACTGACATCAAAGATATAGCTTTGTCAGATCATGCAATTATATCCTTAGAATTTGGTGGACAGATATTCAAGAAAAGGCACAATAACATCTTATTCTTCCCTAAATACCTAGCAATGAATAGTCAATTTCAAAACTTCTTAAAAATCAAATGGAAAGAATATCAAACTTTTAATGAGCAACAACAGGAGAACACAGAAATCTATTGGGAAGCCGCTAAGGCTGTACTCCGGGGGCAAATAAAGGAATATATGTGCAGATTAAAAAAAAAAATTAAGCAAAAAGAATTACAACTCTCAAACACAGTCAGGAACACGTATAACGCCTATATTGCCTCCAGATCAAGTGAAAACTGGAATAGATACAGACATGCCAAAACACACTGGGATATTTTCTTAAAACAAAAGTGTATACAAGAGGGACTCAAACAAAAAGCCCTTTACAGGGGGTTCTCTGGTAGGGCTGCCAAATATCTATCTAGGATTACTAAACCAAAAGACAGTAATATGATAGCTGCTATCAGGCAGAATGGGACTAGATTTACCCAGACTGAGGAGATTAAAAAAGCTTTTTATAATTATTTCAAGGGTATATACAATGCAGAAACTCCTAGTCATATAGATATGGAGACATTCTGGTCCAAGCTAACCCTCCCCAGAATTTCACAAGAAGATTTGCAGCAATTAAACGCGCCAATTACAGATCAAGAAATCAGGTTGGCTATTAAACAGGCTAAACTTAACAAAACCCCAGGACCAGACTGCCTACCCACAGAGTTCTATAGAATTGTCCAAGAGGAGGTGACCCCAACGCTGTGTCGTTTATTTAATAAATACTTTAGTTCACAAGTAAGATGCTCTAGATACTTTACTGCATCAAATGTTGTCTTAATTTTAAAAAAAAAAAAGGATCCAGAATTAGTCGAGTCTTACAGACCTATCTCCCTGCTAAATGCAGATTATAAATTATTAACATCAATAATAGCTAGTAGATTACAGCCAGTAATCAAAGACATTATACATGAAAACCAAGTAGGCTTTATGCAGGGGAGAAGCCCAGTTAAGAATTTAAGGAAGACTATGATTATTTTGGACTATCTTTATAATAATCCACTAGTAACAAGTCGAAAGGGACTTGATGCAGCTGTTTTGTCTTTAGACGCAGAAAAAGCATTCGACTACATAGGTTGGGGTCACCTCTTCGAGACAATAGAAAGGTTTGGCTTCAGAGGGCACTTCAGTAATTTTATTCAGTCACTATATAGCAATCCAGTCTCTGCCCTTATTATAAACACCACAACCACAGATCTAATTCCTCTACATAGAGGTACCAGGCAAGGCTGCCCATTATCCCCCCTATTGTTCAATATTTCACTTGAACCGCTGGCCATATTACTTCGTGACCAGCTAGATGGTATTAGTATTGGAAAGCAAAAGTTTATCCTCTCACTCTATGCGGATGACCTACTGGTCTTTCTAAACAATCTTGAAGTTAATCTGCCGAAGCTTATAGTAATCATGCAGCTTTTTGGCTCAGTGTCAGGATATAGAATTAACTTTAATAAATCGGAATTATTGTGGATAAATAAACCAATAAATAGTTATACGAAACATCCCTTTAAAGAAACAAAGCATATAACCTACTTAGGTATTGTCCTAACTAATAATCCATCAGACTGGTATGAGATGAACATCTCACCCTGTTTAGGGGAAGTGCAGAAACAATTGGATAGCTGGGTCAATTTACCGCTATCGCTGATACCACGTATCATGCTGATAAAAACAATAATATTCCCTAAAATTCTGTATCTTCTGCAAAATATTCCTGTAATGCTCAAAAATAGGGATATTAGGAAATTCAACTCCATGGGGGCCCATTTATCAAAGGGCTTGCGGACCTGATCCGACACTGCGGATCAGGTCCGCAAGACCTCGCTAAATGCGGAGAGCAATACGCTCTCCACATTTAACATTGCACCAGCAGCTCACAAGAGCTGCTGGTGCAACGCCGCCCCCTGCTGACTCGCGGCCAATCGGCCGCCAGCAGGGAGCTGTCAATCAACCCGATCGTATTCGATCGGGTTGATTTCCGGCGGTTCCTGTCCGCCTGCTCAGAGCAGGCGGACAGGGTTATGAAGCAGCGGTCTTTAGACCGCTGCTTCATAACTTGTGTTTCTGGCGAGTCTGAAGACTCGCCAGAAACACGGCCCTTCAAGCTCCATACGGAGCTTGATAAATGGGCCTGCATGTGTACCAAGTTTATATGGAAGGGGGGGAAAACACGGGTCGCCCTAACCAGGCTAATGAATGATAAGATGGCAGCAGGACTATCATTCCCCAATATTAAATTTTATAATTGGGTCTCCCTAGTTAAATTTGCTGCGGATTGGATTACCCAAAAAGACTACCTCACCTTATATCAGTGTGAATCTAATATTGTTGCCCCATTCTTTCTGAATGCATTGTTGCACTGTCCAATCAAGGAATTACCCTGTAATGTTAACAATTTAATGACATTTAAGAACATTATCTATGCATGGCAGAAGTTTTGTTCTGAAATTCAGATTAATCCCTATGCAACAGAATTCTTAACAATCCAGGGCAACCCCAAATTCCAACCAGGATATGATTCTCGAGTTTTTCAGAGTTGGGAAGAGAAAGGCTTAAAGTATGTGAAGCAACTTTTGCTACCAGACGGCGTGATTGACGCCTTTAATTCTATTTGTTCCAAATATGGAATACATAGCAAAGATTTCTTTGCATATCTACAGATCCGACATTATATAGCAGATATTCAAAAAGAATCTAGACCAGACTGGTCTCTGGGCCCTATAATGGCTGGAATCAAAATATATCAAGCCGGGAGATTCTCAATTGCAACCTTCTACAATATATTAAACACCAATAGTAATTTAAAACAACTTACATATATTCAGTTGACATGGATAAGGTATTTCCCAAACATATCCATACTAGATGTACAGGGAAGTATCAGAGCATCTAATGAGTCTTGGGTACCTACAGCATGGCGCGAATCACACATAAAAATCCTATATAATGTTTATATCACACCTAGTAAAAGATCAAATTGGTCAGGGATTACTTATTCCTGTACCCGATGTAATCAAGAGAAAGCAGATATACTGCACTGTTTATGGTCATGCCCCAAGATCTCTCAATTTTGGAGCAAAATAAAGTATTGGCTTAACTGGATACTTAATATAAGAATAAGTTTAGGACCCCAAGATATCGTTCTACTGTTAAAATATGCAACTGGAGGCAAAGAATATAAACTTGTTAACACTTTAATAATTCTTGCTCGTAATCTGATACTTAAAACGTGGAAAGCGACGTATGCCCCAAAATTTCCAGAATTTAAGAAAGCAGTCATTATGCAAATCACAATTGAACAATACAGTATACAGAATTTAAATGTCGATCAGGTTCAGATGTTTTTTCTAAAATGGGAGAGAGTCATTAAATCCCTCCCAAATAATATTCAACTCCAACTGGTTAAACCACTTAGTACCTCTATCTTCGTTATCCAAAACGTTCTTACAGGTCACTTCCCTAGATGCTGGATAAATGACTCTACAGGCTAGGGGGGGGGGGGGCGAGGGAAGGGAAATGGTCAAGAATTGGAGCTGCCAGCCCTGGCTCTCCCCTATTAGTTATATATTATTATTTTTTATTTTTTTTATTTTATTTTTTTTTCTCCCCTCACTCTATTTCTTTCTCCTCTCTTCTGAATTTCTAATTTCTCAATTCTATCATCAGGGGTCAATAAATGAAGGATATACATAGCCCCAGCATACTATAATCCAGTAAAGCACCACAACCTAAAAACATGGATAATATATACAGCTGCCAGGCAGGAACAGATAGGAGTAACCCATCCTGAATCAAATCAAGTTTTTTTCTTTTTTTCTTTTCTTTTTCTCTCTTCTTCTTTCTTTTTCTATCTTAGTATTTGAAGATTGATAAGAAATGCTAGTTTTGATGTATTTGCCAGGAAGCAATATCTATGTTTAAGTTGATTTTCTACTGCTATGAAATGCCAATGAAGGATTGATATGCTAGCTACACAGGCATTTGTTTATTGCAGCTAAATAATTTGCAAGTTAAATCTGTAATAATTCTCTACTTGTTTATTTGTATGATTTATTTTATGATGTATTTCTCTGTTTGAAAAATAAAAATATATTTAAAAAAAAAAAAAGCAGGAGCAAGCTTCGGCCATCCTGATTGCTCCATCGTGGCCGAGGAGGACGTGGTTTGCGGATCTGGTGGTGATGTAATTCTCTCCACCATGGAGGTTACACTGTCGCAGGGATCTGCTGGAACAAGGTCCCTTTCAACATCAAAATCTTGTTTCTCTGAGGCTGACTGCGTGGTGATTGAACGCTTAGTCTTAACCAAGAGAGGTTTTTCTGAAAGTGTGATTGACACTCTAGTTCAGGCAAGGAAGCCAGTCACTCATCGCATCTACCATAAGGTGTGGAGAACTTACTTGTCCTGGTGTGAGAAGCACGAATATCCTTGGCACAGGGTGAAGGTATCCAGGATTCTGTCTTTTCTCCAAGAGGGTTTGGAGAAGGGTCTTGCCGCCAGTTCCTTAAAGGGACAGATTTCGGCATTATCAGTTTTGTTGCACAGGAGACTAGCTGAGCTTCCTGACAATCAATCTTTTGTTCAGGCTCTGTCTAGAATCAGGCCTGTCTTTAGGCAGTCTGCTCCTCCATGGAGCTTAAACTTGGTTCTTAAGGTATTGAAGAGGGCTCCGTTTTGAGCCTATGCATTATATTGACATTAAGATTCTGTCTTGAAAGATTCTCTTCCTGTTGGCATTGGCACGCAGAGTATCTGAGCTGGCTGCCTTGCAATTCGAGCCTCCTTATCTGTTTTTTCATGTGGATAAGGCTGTTCTTCGCACCGGCTTGGGGTTTCTTCCCAAGGTGGTGTCTAACCTTAACATCAATCAGGAAATAATTGTTCCTTCTTTGTGTCCTAACCCTACTTCTTCCAAGGAGAGGTTACTTCATAATATGGATGTGGTTTGCGTCTTGAAGTTCTATCTTCAGGCGACGAAAGATTTCAGAAAGTCTACATCTCTTTTTGTGGTGTATTCCGGGAAGCGCAAGGGGCAGAGGGCCTCTTCTACTTCTTTGTCCTTTTGGTTGAGGAGCTTGATTCGCTTGGCCTATGAGACAGTGGGACATAAGCCTCCTCAGAGGATCACGGCTCATTCAACTAGGGCTGTGGCTTCATCTTGGGCCTTCAAGAATGAGGCCTCTATGGAGCAGATTTGTAAGGCGGCTACCTGGTCCTCCTTACACACTTTTACAAAGTTTTATAAATTTGACGTTTTTGCTTCTGTGGAAGCTGTTTTTGGGAGAAAGGTTTTACAGGCTGTGGTGCCCTCAGATTAGGGTCCGCCTTTTTACCCTCCCGGTTTCATTCAGTGCCCTCTAAAGCTTGGGTATATGTTTCCCAAAAGTAAAGAATGAAGTTGTGGACTCTCCTCCCCTTTAGATGGAAAGCATAAATTATGATTACCTGATAATTTTATTTCCATCTTGGGGAGGAGAATCCACTAAATTTAATTTATCTTCTGGCACCATTTATACCCTGATATTTCTCCTACCGTTCCTTGTTCCCTCGGCAGAATGACTGGGGGGATGAGGGGAGTGGGGGAGGTATTTAAGCCTTTGGCTGGGGTGTCTTTACCTCCTCCTGGTGGCCAGGTCCTTTATTCCCAAACGTAATGAATGAACCTGTGGACTCTACTCCCCACGATGGAAATAAATTTATCAGGTAATCATAATTTATGTTTTTACCAAATTCTTTCTGTTAACATTATTTTATGTTATAGCTACGATCCACACGATTAATATTTCCTTGTACCTTTTATCTTTTGTTTCTAACATTTTACATAATTCATTGGTGTTCTAGTAAATATTACCTACAATCTATTCCTCACAAGATCGTCGTTGTGTGTATTTTAGCCGCCTTGCGGCTCTCCGACGGCCATCTTGGTAAAGGATCTTTGCACTGTAATCTGTGCACGCTCGCAAATCAACAAACTTGGAGGCACCAGGACACTGACCCTATCGAATTTAACATGACAGTTCTACCAATTCTGCTTCGTGAACAATATATCAGTAGTGGCGGAATATTTTACAGGACAATCCAATGTTGTAGCACACTGGTTTTCCAGATACTGGAGGGATGCCAGCAACTGGAAATTGAACAGTCAGATCTTTCTCAAGATACTTGCCCTACGAGGTCCACTGTCCATAGACCTTTTTGTGTCTCGCACCAACCATCAACTACCAACATACTTCAGTTGGTTGCCAGACCCGGAAGCTCAAGCCACAGATGCCTTTCTCCAGAATTGGCCCCCTTAGGGAGCCTATGCCTTTTCCCCCTTTTTTCTTGATATCCAGAGTCCTAGCTTTCATTCGCAGACTCCAAATCTCAGTAGTGATCATCACTCCCCTTTGGCCAGCTCAAGCCTGGTTCACAGCCCTGTTAGAACTCTCTTGTCATTATCTCTCCTGATCCCTCCCTTTCCGGATCTCCTGAGGAACACAGAAGGAGACTATTACTTATTGGTTCTAGATGAGTCCCTTTATCTCCTAGCATTGACTGTTCCCTCAGGCCTTTCGAGCATAGCTCAAGGTCTCCTCCGAGACTCCTGGGCCCCAGGAACTCTTCGGTCCTACTTGGCTGCCTGGTAAGTCTGGGTTCGTTGGTGCTTGGCAGAACGTGCTGATCTATTTTCTAACTATTGCTAACTTTCTTGCTCATCTTTATAAACAAAAAAAGGCATATCACACAATCAATCTTTTCCATTCTGCCTTATACACCGCTCACCTGCCTGTAAACGGATTACCTGTAGGTAAGGATCCCCTCATCCGCCTTAGAATACCTACTCAATCCAAATATAAATCTCTTTGTGATGTGTCTCAGCTCTTCTCCTTGTTTCAGTCATGGCCGGATAACCATCTGTTATCCCTTAAACAATTATCAGCCAAATTAGCTATTCTCCTCTGCCTTCTCTCTTTTAGATGAGCTTCAGATGTTCAAGCCCTTGACGTAGATGGCTTCTCCTTATCCCCTTCAGGTCTTCTTTTTCACATTAATAGACGTACAAAAACGTTTTCATCTTCTCTATCTTATCCTTATCTAGAATCAGAACCTTTGTTATGTGTTGCTAGATGTCTCAAAGAATACTGTTCTCATACGACCTCCTGATGTAGGTCAGGATCAGGTCCCTTACTGATCACTTATGTTAATCTCTTTCACCCTATCTCGGTTCCTACCATTGCCAGGTGGGTTCGCTGGGTCATGCCTCTGGCACAAATTCCTTCTTCCTTTGGTGCTCATTCAGTCAGAGGTTCAGCAGCATTGTGTGCATTTAGGAAGGGATGCTCTCTGCAAGACTTTCTGGCTGCAGCAGACTTGTTTTCTGATTCTATTTTTAGAAAATTTTACTTCAAACCTTTTTCTCAAGCTGCTTTGTCCTTGTTAGAAAATTAAGCTTTAAAAAAGCAAAATAGGAGCCTCCTGTCTTGTCATAAAATGTGGATTATGATAGCCTTGGCGACTCTATAGTCCCAATTTTATTAAAGACAGGAGGCAATTATTTTGCCCCCCCCCCTTAGGCTTTACTCCCTCCTTTTATTTAAGTATATATATATATATGATTCTGTGTTTTATGCATTATCTGTTTTATTTCAGTGTGAATTATCCGACTATGATATTTAGAATTTCTTCTTGGAAATATTTGTTAAAGGTCCTTTGATTCCGGTCCCGCTCGAGGTCCGTTGGCCCTGGTTCAGTTCTAGAGTTTTGGAAGATCAGTTCAATCTGGACCAGTAAAGAAAGAGGAAGTGGATGGTCAAGAGCCTGGCTTTATTACCGTGTACTATATTCTGATTGGTTGTACTGATATACTATGTTGCTTTTTTTCTGTACTTGTATTACTGCTGAAGTTATGAAAGTAAAGAAAGTAAAGCAAAAACAAAATTTATGCTTACCTGATAAATTTCTTTCTTTTGCGATGTACCGAGTCCACGGTTTCAACCTTACTTGTGGGATATTATCCTTCCTAACAGGAAGTGGCAAAGAGAGCACCACAGCAGACCTGTCTATATAGCTCCCCCCTTAACTCCACCCCCCAGTCATTCGACCGAAGGCCAAGGAAGAAAAAGGAGAAACTATAAGGTGCAGAGGTGACTGAAGTTTTCAATAAAAAATACTATCTGTCTTGAATATACAGGGCGGGCCGTGGACTCGGTACATCACAAAAGAAAGAAATTTATCAGGTAAGCATACATTTTGTTTTCTTTTGCAAGATGTACCGAGTCCACGGTTTCATCCTTACTTGTGGGATACCAATACAAAAGCTTTAGGGCACGAATGAAGGGAGGGACAAGACAGGAACCTAAACAGAAGGCACCACTGCTTGCAAAACCTTTCTCCCAAAACTAACCTCCAAAGAAGCAAAAGTATCAAATTTGGAAAATTTGGAAAAAGTATGAAGCGAAGACCAAGTCGCAGCCTTACAAATCTGTTCAACAGAAGCATCATTTTTAAAAGCCCATGTGGAAGCCACTGCTCTAGTAGAGTGAGCAGTAATTCTTTCAGGAGGCTGCTGTCCAGCAGTCTCATAAGCCAAACGGATAATGCTTTTCAACCAAAAGGAAAGAGAGGTAACCGTAGCCTTTTGACCCCTACGTTTTCCAGAATAGACAACAAACAAAGAAGATGATTGACAAAATTCTTTGGTTACCTGCAAATAGAACTTCAAAGCACGAACCACGTCCAAGTTGTGCAATAAACGTTCCTTCTTAGAAGAAGGATTAGGACACAGAGAAGGAACAACAATCTCCTGATTGATATTCTTGTTAGTAACCACCTTAGGGAGGAACCCAGGAGTGGTATGCAAAACCACCTTAGCAGCATGAAAAACAAGATAAGGCGAGTCACATTGTAATGCAGATAATTCAGAAACCCTTCGAGCTGAAGAGATAGCAACTAGAAACAGAACTTTCCAAGATAGAATTTTAATATCTATGGAATGCATGGGTTCAAACGGAACCCCCTGAAGAACATTAAGAACTAAATTTAGACTCCATGGCGGAGCAACAGGTTTAAACACAGGCTTGATTCTGACTAAAGCCTGAAAGTCTGGGACATCTGCCAGACGCTTGTGCAATAGAATAGACAGAGCAGATATCTGTCCTTTTAAGGAACTAGCTGACAATCCTTTCTCCAATCCTTCTTGAAGAAAGGACAAAATCCTAGGAATCCTGATCTTACTCCATGAGTAGCCCTTGGATTCACATAAAAAAAGATATTTATGCCATATCTTATGATAGATTTTCCTGGTGACAGGCTTTCGAGCCTGAATCAAGGTATCTATGACCGACTCAGAGAAACCCCGCTTTGATAAAATCAAGCGTTCAATCTCCAAGCAGTCAGTTGCAGAGAAAATAGGTTTGGATGCTTGAACGGACCTTGAATCAGAAGGTCCTGTCGCAATGGCAGAGTCCATGGTGGCAGAGATAACATGTCCACCAGGTCTGCATACCAAGTCCTGCATGGCCACGCAGGTGCTATCAAAATCACTGAAGCGTTCTAATTTTTGATCCTGGCTATTAGCCGTGGAAGGAGAGGGAAAGGTGGAAACACATAAGCCAGGTTGAACGACCAGGGTACCGCTAGAGCATCTATCAGTACTGCCTGAGGATCCCTGGATCTGGATCTGGATCCGTAACAAGGAAGTTTGGCGTTCTGACGAGACGCCATCAGATCCAATTCTGGTGTGCCCCAGAGCCGTACCAGTTGAGCAAACACCTCCGGATGGAGCTCCCACTCCCCCGGATGAAAAGCCTGACGACTTAGAAAATCTGCCTCCCAGTTCTCTACCCCTGGGATATAGATCGCTGATAGATGGCAAGAGTGAGTCTCTGCCCATCTGATTATCCTGGAAACTTCCATCATCGCCAAGGAACTCCTTGTTCCCCCTTGATGATTGATGTAAGCTACAGTCGTGATGTTGTCCGACTGAAATCTGATGAATCCGGCCGAAGCCAGCTGAGGCCACACCTGAAGAGCATTGAATATCGCTCTTAATTCCAGAATATTTATTGGAAGGAGGGCCTCCTCCTGAGTCCACAAACCCTGTGCTTTCAGGGAATTCCAGACTGCACCCCAGCCTAGTAGGCTGGCATCTGTCGTCACTATAACAAATTCTGGCCTGCGGAAACACATTCCCTGGGACAGATGATCCTGTGACAACCACCAAAGAAGAGAGTCTCTGGTCTCTTGATCCAGATTTATCTGAGGAGATAAATCTGCATAATCACCATTCCACTGATTGAGCATGCACAGTTGCAGTGGTCTGAGATGCAAGCGAGCAAACGGGACTATGTCTATTGCTGCTACCATTAGACCGATTACCTTCATACACTGAGCCACTGACGGCCAAGTAATGGAATGAAGGGCTCGGCAGGTGGACAAAATCTTTGATTTCCTGACCTCCGTCAGAAATATTTTCATGTCCACCGAGTCTATCAGAGTCCCTAGAAATGAAACTCTTGTGAGAGGATAAAGAGAACTCTTTTTTACGTTCACCTTCCACCCATGAGAGCTTAGAAAGGCCAACACTAAGTCCATGTGAGACTTGGCTAGTTGGAAAGTCGACGCTTGAATTAGGATGTCGTCTAAATAAGGTGCCACTGCTATGCCCTGCGGCCTTAGGACTGCCAGAAGGGACCCTAGCACCTTTGTGAAGATTCTTGGCGCCGTGGCCAACCCGAAGGGAAGAGCCACAAACTGGTAATGCTTGTCCTGAAAGTCAAACCTGAGGAACTGGTGATGATCTTTGTGGATAGGAATGTGTAGATAAGCATCCTTTATGTCCACGGTGGTCATATATTGACCCTCCTGGATCATTGGTAAAATAGTCCGAATGGTCTCCATATTGAAGGATGGAACTCTTAAGAATTGATTTAGGATCTTGAGATCTAGAATTGGTCTGAAGGTTCCCTCTTTTTTGGGAACCACAAACAGATTGTAGTAGAACCCTTGATCTTGTTCTGCTTTTGGAACTGGGCAGATCACTCCCATGGTAAAAAGGTCTTCTACACAGCGTAAGAACGCCTCTCTTTTTGTTGGGTTTACAGACAATTGAGAAAGATGGAACCTCCCCCTTGGAGGAGAATCCTTGAAATCCAGAAGATATCCCTGGGTTATGATTTCTACTGCTCAGGAGTCCTGAACATCTCTTGCCCAGGCCTGAGCAAAGAGAGAGAGTCTGCCCCCTACTAGATCCGGTCCGGGATCGGGGGCTACCCCTTCATGTTGTCTTGGTGGCAGCAGCAGGCTTCTTGGCCTGTTTACCCTTGTTCCAAGCCTGGTTAGGTCTCCAGACTGGCCTGGATTGAGAAAAGTTCCCCTCTTGCTTTGCAGCAGGGGAAGAGGAAATGGGACCACCTTTGAAGTTTCGAAAGGAACGAAAATTATTTTGCTTGGTCCTTGTCTTATTTGTCTTATCCTGAGGGAGGGCATGACCCTTCCCTCCAGTGATATCAGAAATTATCTCCTTCAATTCAGGCCCGAAAAGGGTCTTACCCTTGAAAGGAATGATCAACAGCTTAGATTTTGATGAAACATCAGCAGACCAGGACTTAAGCCATAACGCTCTACGCGCTAAAATAGCAAAACCTGAATTCTTTGCCGCTAATTTAGCCAGATAAAAAGCGGCGTCTGTAATGAAAGAATTAGCAAGCTTAAGAGCCCTAATTCTATCCAGAATGTCATCCAATGGGGTCTCCGTCTGAAGAGCCTCTTCCAGAGCCTCAAACCAAAAAGCAGCTGCAGTAGTTACAGGAACAATGCACACTATAGGCTGGAGAAGAAAACCCTGATGAACAAAAATTTTCTTTAGGAGACCCTCTAATTTTTTATCCATAGGATCTTTGAAAGCACAACTGTCCTCAATAGGTATAGTTGTACACTTAGCCAAAGTAGAAATAGCTCCCTCCACCTTAGGAACCGTCTGCCATGAGTCCCGCATGGTGTCAGATATGGGAAACATTTTCTTAAAAACAGGAGGGGGAGCGAACGGAATACCTGGTCTATCCCACTCCTTAGTAACAATGTCCGAAATCCTCTTAGGGACCGGAAAAACATCAGTGTAAACAGGAACCTCTAAATATTTGTCCATCTTACACAATTTCTCTGGAACTACAATAGGGTCACAATCATCCAGAGTCGCTAAAACCTCCCTGAGCAATAAGCGGAGGTGTTCCAGCTTAAATTTAAATGCCGTCATATCTGAATCTGGCTGAGGGAACATCTTTGAATCAGAAAACTCACCCTCAGATAGCAAATCCCTCATCCCTACCTCTGAACATTGTGATGGAATATCGGATACGGCTACTAAAGCGTCAGAAGGCTCAACATTTGTTCTTAACTCAGAGCTACTGCGCTTCCCTTGCAACCCTGGCAGTTTAGATAAAACCTCTATGAGGGTAGTATTCATAACTGAGGCCATATCTTGCAAGGTGAAAGAGTTAGACGCACTAGAGGTACTTGGTGTCGCTTGTGCGGGCGTTACTGGTTGTAAAACTTGGGGAGAACTAGATGGCAAAACCTGATTTCCTTCTGTCTGAGAATCATCCATTGCCAAACTCAAAATATGCTGTCTGCAAGTTAGACATATCAGTAAATGTGGGACACATTCTAAGAGGGGGTTCCACAATGGCTTCTAAACAAATTGAACAATGAGTTTCCTCAATGTCAGACATGTTGAACAGGCTAGTGAAGAGACAAGCAAGCTTGGAAAAGACTTTATTTTATGAAAAAAACCACAAATTTCAAAAACGGTACTGTGCCTTTAAGAGAAAAAAAGGCATACACAAACTGCAAAACTGCTTAAAATGACTCCAAACTTTCCGAAATTTTTACAGTATAACCATTAAGCTTTAGTAAGATTGCACCACAAGTATTAAGGTAATTAACCCTCAAATGAGAAAACCGGATTGAAAAGTGTTTAAAACCCGGTAAAACCCTTGTCAGCACCCAGCCACAGCTCTGCGCACTTATTCACATAAGAATTGTGTACATATTTTATACAAAGTATCCTAACCAGTGTCAATTTTTTTAAACTTTAGACTGCTTTATAGCTCCCTTCCTATATTCTACTGTAGAGACAGTGATCCCTTTAGAACCTTTGCTTTTATCATTGGGCCCTTACTACCCTTTGTTAAAATGTATCACTTTTCCACACTGAAGTAGACGCATGCGCCTTGAAGTAGACGCATGCGCCTTGAGCTCTCTATGGCAGCAATATTTGCAACAATGCTCAAGACACATGAAAAGAATATAAAAAAAGGGTTCAATCCGATGACAGAACTAAACTGGATTTTTGTTTTTATTGTATGCGCTCTCTGAATCATAACAGTTTAATTGTGACTTCTATGTTCCTTTAAGGTTCAAGTAAGTTTAGATAATACAGAGTAAATGTAGAAAGCAATGCCTTGTTATGGTGAAACTGCTTCTAGGCGTGAGGGAGTCTAATTCGATACAACTAATCAGTTCCTAACAGCTTTAGCTTCTGAATGGTTTGTGCTTTTTCATAGAAAACAGCAGTGCTAAACTGGAGTTATATTGAATTGAAAGGTGTGATGTAGAATTGCTCATTTGATCAGATTTTATGCTGTATTTATTATTGCTTGTTATAAAATATCTTGCTAATGCATAGTTATATAATTATGGGTACTAGTGGTTAGACCACCTGTGCCTTGCTGTTTGTTTTTTATGCACTTCTAAATTTGGATTTCAACCTTGTTTAATAAAGTGCAATTATCAACCTGGCCAGACAAACATACAGACCAGTGGACTAATTGTGCAAAAATAAAAACCCCAAAAAATCCTTATTGGCTTATATGGCCTAAAAACCTAGGAAGGTTTTATTTATTTAAAGAGCAAACAGACACTCATTGTGGAATGGCAGAGTTATGCTGTTGCTTTCATAGTTTTAAAATTTCTTAGAGACTAAAGATTATATATTTCATAAGTTCATTATATCTAAATAACTGATTACAAGTTGTGCGTTAGGGTAAAAAAGCAGCGTTAAGTGGTCCTAACGCTCCTTTTTTACGCCCGCTGGTATTACGAGTCTTGAAGGTTTAGGGTGACCGCACATTTATTTGGCACACTTATTATTTCGTAAACTTCGTAAAGTCTTTTTTCTATGGGACTTCCATAGCGCCGGTATTGCGAGTCTGTCCTGGGAGACCAAAAAGTGAGCGGTACAGCCTACCCTGTCAAGAGTCCTAACGCATTTAAAAGTCAGTAGTTAAGAGTTTTATGGTAACATAAAACTCATAACTAAAGTGCTAAAAAGTACACAAACACCCATAAACTACCTATTAACCCTTAAACGGAGGCCCTCCCGCATTGCAAACACTAAAATAACATTTTTAACCACTAATCTGCCGCTCCGGACACCACCGCCACCTACATTATATTTATGAACCCCTAATCTGCTGCCCCCAACATTGCTGACACCTACATGATATTTATTAACCCCTTATCTGCCGCCCCCAATGTCGCCACAACCTACCTACATTTATTACCCCCTAATCTGCCGCCCCCAACATCTCCGCCACTATAATAAACATATTAACCCCTAAACCGCCGCACTCCTGCCTCACAAACATTAGTTAAATATTATTAACCCCTAATCTGCCGCTCCGGACACCACCGCCAACTACATTATATTTCTGAACCCCTAATCTGCTGCCCCCAACATCGCCGACACCTACATGATATTTATTAACCCCTTATCTGCCGCCCCCAATGTCGCCGCAACCTACCTACACTTATTAACCCCTAATCTGCCGCCCCCAACATCGCCGCCACTATAATAAACATATTAACCCCTAAACCGCTGCGCTCCTGCTTCGCAAACATTAGTTAAATATTATTAACCCCTAATCTGCCGTCCCTAACATCGCCATCGCCTACCTACATTTATTAACCCCTAATCTGCCGCCCCCAACGTCGCCGCCACCCCCTAATTTAAATATAATTAAAATAAATCTAACTAAAAATTCCTATCATTACCTAAATAATTCCTATTTAAAACTAAATACTTACCTATAAAATAAACCCTAAGCTAGCTACAATATAACTAATAGTTACATTGTATCTATATTAGGGTTTATTTTTATTTTACAGGCAAGTTTGTATTTATTTTAACTAGGTAGAATAGTTATTCAATAGTTATTAACTATTTAATAACTACCTAGCTAAAATAAATACAAAAGTACCTGTAAAATAAAACCTAACCTAAGTTACAATAACACCTAACACTACACTATAATTAAATAAATAAATTAACTAAATTAAATACAATTACCTAAATTAAATTAAATTAGCTAAAGTACAAAAAAAACCCACTAAATTACAGAGAAGATACAAGATATCTTCCCCCCCAAAATAAAAAAAAGCCCTAGCCTAAACTAAACTACCAATAGCCCTTAAAAGGGCCTTTTGCAGGGCATTGCCCCAAAGTAATCAGCTCTTTTACCTGTATAAAAAATACAAACAACCCCCCAACAGTAAAAACCACCATGTACACAACCAACCCCCCAAATAAAATACTATCTAAAAAAAACTAAGCTCCTCATTGCCCTGAAAAGGGCATTTGGATGGGCAGTTAGCTCTTTTGTGGCCCAAAGCCCCTAACCTAAAAATAAAACCCACCCAATACACCCTTAAAAAAAACTAACACTTACCCCCTGAAGATCGACTTACTGTTCTGAAGATCCGACATCCATCCTCAAGGAAGCAGCAGAAGTCTTCATCCACCCGGGTCGAAGTCCTCAACGAAGCCGGGAGAAGTCTTCATCCAAGCCTGGCGTAGTGGTCCTCCAGACGGGCAGAAGTCTTCATCCAGACGGCATCTTTTATCTTCATCCATCCGATGCGGAGCGGCTCCATCTTCAAGACATCCGACGCGGAGCATCCTCTTCAACTGACGACTAAAGACAAATGAAGGTACCTTTAAGTGACGTCATCCAAGATGGCGTCCCTTAGATTCCGATTGGCTGATAGAATCTAATTTAAATTAGATTTTTATACTTGTGTGGTTTCTATATCCAATGACCATATGATTATTTATTGAAGGAATTTTTTATATTATACTATTTGTTATAATAGTAATTGTTTGCAAAGATCTGAAATTCATAACTTTGGATATATGTTTTTCAGGTCACAAAGGGTTAAGAAGATGTCTACTCCTGTGTCCACTAGAGGGGGTACTTAGATTGTATGAATATTAAAGAAATGTGTTAACACCTGTACAGGTAATTTGTTCCCCTCCCCCATATAAGGGTATAAAAGGTGATTAGGAGTGTTCATTTGTATAACATGATTAAGGTCTATTGTTGACCGAAACGTTGTTGCTGTATGCTGTGATGTCTCACCAATAAACAAACACTTGATGCATAACTGAGGTGCTGTGGCTCTTTCATGGATTTGCTATTACTTTTGAGGGTGTTAGGTGTAAACATAAATTTTATTTCCCCATAGGAATCAATGGGGCTGCGTTACTGAGTTTTGCGCTGCTTTATTGCAGGTGTTAGACTTTTTCTCAGCCGGCTCTCTCCGTTGATTCCTATGGGGAAATCATGCACGAGCATGTACGACCAGCTCACCGCTGACTTAAGCAGCGCTGGTATTGAAGTGCGGTAAGGAGCAAAATTTTGCTCAACGCTCACTTCTGTCTTTTAATGACGGGTTTGTAAAAACTCGTAATACCAGCGCCGTAGGAAAGTGAGCGGTGAGTAAAAACTGCTCTTTAGCACCACATAGCCTCTAACGCAAAACTTGTAATCTAGCCGTGTGTTTCCCTGAAATCAAGAGGCATTTTTTGCAACTCTAAAATTGCCTCTTGGTTACATGAATTTTAGACTTATTGTAAGCTTTTACCACTAGGGGGAGCCAGATGCTAGAGTTTTGATTTAAAAAACAGACTAATATGCTCTGGAAACGAACTAAAAATAAATATAAAGTTTTATAACTATTTAATATTTATATCAATAAATAAGCACTTAACGATTAAACTCAAATGTTGATGTTTACATCAAAAAATAATCCCTATGTTGCAAAACATCTGCATGCAATCTATCGCCTAGATTACGAGTCTTGCGTTAGCCTTAAAAAGCAGCGTTGAGGGGTCCCAACGCTGCTTTTTAACACCCGCTGGTATTACGAGTCTGACAGGTACAGGTGTACCGCTCACTTTTTTTCCTGCGATGTTCGCATACCGCAAATCCCCTTACGTCAATTGCGTATCCTTTCTTTTTAATGGGATTTTCCTAACGCCGGTATTACGATTGCTGGAAAAAGTGAGTGGTAGACCCTCTCCTGTCCAGACTCCTACCGCATTTAAAAGTCAGTAGTTAAGAGTTTTATGGGCTAATGCTGTAACATAAAACTCTTAACTAAAGTGCTAAAAGTACACTAACACCCATAAACTACCTATTAACCCCTAAACTGAGCCCCCCCCCCCCACATCACAAACACTTAACTAAAATGTTTAACCCCTAATCTGCCGACCGGACATTGCCGCCAATTTAATAAATATATTAACCCCTAAACTGCCGCACTCCCACCACGCAAACACTAGTTTAATTTTATAAACCCATAATCTGCCGTCCCTAAAATCGCAGACACCTATCTACATTTATTAACCCCTAATCTGCCACCCCCAACGTCGCTGCTACTATATTAAATTTATTAACCCCTAAACCTAAGTATAACCCCAAGTCTAACCCCCCCTAACTTAAATATAATTTAACGAAATAAAATAACTAAAATGAAATAAATTAATCCTATTTAAAACTAAATACTTACCGATAAAATAAACCCTAAGATAGCTACAATATAACTAATAGTTACATTGTAGCTAGCTTAAGATTTATATTTATTTTACAGGCAACTTTTTTATTTATTTTAACTAGGTAGAATAGTTATTAAATAGTTATTAACTATTTAATAGCTATCTAGTTAAAATAAGTACAAATTTACCTTTAAAATAAATCCTAACCTAAATTACAATTACACTTAACACTACACTATCATTAAATTAATTACATAAACTACCTACAATTAACTACAATTAAATTAAATAAATTAAAGTACAAAAAAAACCACACTAAATTACAGAAAATAAAAAAATAATTACAATTTTTTTAAGCTAATTACACCTACTCTAATCCCCCTAATAAAATAAAAAGCCCCTCAAAATAAAAAAAATTCCCTACCCTATACTAAATTACAAATAGCCCTTAAAAGGGCTTTTTGTGGGGCATTGTCCCAAAGTAATCAGCTCTTTTACCTGTAAAAAAAAATACAATACCCCACCAACATTAAAACCCACCACCCACACACCCAACCCTACTCTAAAACCCACCCAATCCCCCCTTAATAAAACCTAACACTACCCCCTTGAATATCACCCTACCTTGAGACGTCTTCACCCAGCCAGGCACTAGTGGTCCTCCAGAGGGGCAGAAGTCTTCATCCGATCCGGCCAGAAGAGGACATCCAGACCAGCAGAAGTCTTCATCCAGACGGCATCTTCTATCTTCTTCCATCCAGAGCGGGTCCATCTTGAAGACATCTGATGCGGAGCATCCTCTTCCATCCGACGGCGACTGAAGAATGAAGGTTCCTTTAAGTGACATCATCCAAGATGGCGTCCCTTCAATTCCGATTGGCTGATAGAATCCTATCAGCCAATCGGAATTAAGGTAGGAAAAATCCTATTGGCTGATGCAATCAGCCAATAGATTTGAAGTTCAATCCTATTGGCTGATCCAATCAGCCAATTGGATTGAGCTCGCATTCTATTGGCTGATCTTGGATGACGTCACTTAAAGGAACCTTCATTCTTCAGTCGCCGTCGGATTGAAGAGGATGCTCCGCGTCGGATGTCTTCAAGATGGACCCGCTCCGCTCCGGATGGAAGAAGATAGAAGATGCCGTCTGGATGAAGACTTCTGCCGGTATGGATGTCCTCTTCTGGCCGGATCGGATGAAGACTTTTGCCCCTCAGGAGGTCCACTTGTGCCCGGCTAGGTGAAGACGTCTCAAGGTAGGGTGATCTTCATGGGGGTAGTGTTAGGTTTTTTTAAGGGGGGATTGGGTGGGTTTTAGAGTAGGGTTGGGTGTGTGGGTGGTGGGTTTTAATGTTGGGGGGTATTGTATTTTTTTTTACAGGTAAAAGAGCTCATTACTTTGGGGCAATGCCCCACACAAAGCCATTTTAAGGGCTATTTATAATTTAGTATAGGGTAGGGATTTTTTTTATTTTGGGGGGCTTTTTTATTTTATTAGGGGGATTAGAGTAGGTGTTATTAGCTTTAAAAAATTGTAATTATTTTTTTATTTTCTGTAATTTAGTGTTTGTTTGTTTGTTTGTACTTTAGTTTATTTAATTTAATTGTAGTTAATTGTAGGTAGTTTATGTAATTAATTTAATGATAGTGTAGTGTTAGGTGTAATTGTAATTTAGGTTAGGATTTATTTTAAAGGTAAATGTGTACTTATTTTAACTAGGTAGCTATTAAATAGTTAATAATTATTTAATAACTATTCTACCTAGTTAAAATAAATACAAAGTTGCCTGTAAAATAAATATAAATCCTAAGATAGCTACAATGTAACTATTAGTTATATTGCAGCTAGCTTAGGGTTTATTTTATAGGTAAGTATTTAGTTTTAAATAGGATTAATTTATTTAATTTTAGTTATTTTATTTAGATGTATTTAAATTATATTTAAGTTAGGGGGTGTTAGGGTTAGGGTTAGACTTAGGTTTAGGGGTTAATAAATTTATTATAGTGGTGGCAACGTTGGCGGCGGCAGATTAGGGGTTAATAAATTTAATACAGTTGCGGTGACGTTGGGGGGGGCAGATTAGGGTTTAATAAATAAAATGTAGGGTTCGGCGATGTTGGGGGCATCAGATTAGGGGTTCATAAGTATAATGTAGGTGGCGGCGGTGTCCGGAGCGGCAGATTAGGGGTTAATAATATAATGTAGGTGGTGACGATGTCGGGGGCGGCATATTAGGGGTTAATAAGTGTAAGATTAGGGGTGTTTAGACTCGGGTTCATGTTAGGGTGTTAGGTGTAGACATAACTTTTCTTTCCTCATAGGAAACAATGGGCCTGCGTTAGGAGCGGAACGCTGTTTTTTTGCAGGTGTTAGGTTTTTGTTCATTCAGCTCAGCCCCATTGTTTCCTATGGGAAAATCGTGCACAAGCACGTTCAGCCAGCTCACCGCTGACTTAAGCAACGCTGGTATTGAGGCGAGATGTGGAGCTAAATTTTGCTCAACGCTCACTTTTCTGAGGCTAACGCCGGCTTGAAGAAATCTCGTAATACTAGTGTTGTCTTAAGTGAGCGGTGAGTAAAAAAGGCTTGTTAGCCCTGCACACTTTTACCGACAAAAACTCGTAATCTAGCCGTATATCTTTCAAAAACATTTCATACTGTCATTTTGATAATTTATATTGTTTTTCAATCCTGGTTAACACTCCTTTAAAAATCTCCGATGCTGATTATTCTTTCTTTGCTCAGGTCAAATAACGGACATATATAAATAGCTCTGGCACTGACCGATCAATCATTTTGCATTAGGTAGGAGGTTCTTAAAGGTACAGTATGCACCATTTTTCATATAACTTCATGTAATAGACACTACTTTAAAGAAGAATATGTATAGATGCTGATCTAAAACTCCAGTACAAAACCTTTTAAAAACTTACTTAGAAGCTCCAGTTTAGCAGTGTTGATGAGGTTAGACTGGGACACCCAGTGAAAGGGTCTGGGAAAAGAAGAAGAGCAGACCCTTCCCTGCATAAGAAAAGACAGATAACAGAAACAGGAGCCAGCAGGAGTCTGTAAACGCGCGTATACATCTGACACTGTGGTTCTTGGTTAGGAGTCTGAAAATAAGCACAATGTTATTAAAAAATAAGCAAAACTATACATTGTTACAAAAACACTCCCAGATGGGCTATATAAATGGATCATCTACAAAACATCTATGCAAAGAAGTGCTTTTTTTCCCCAATACTTTATTTATGTAGAGAAGCTTGAAGTACCACAGCAGATCTATGCAAAGCATACAACAATAGGTTACAGAAGTTGACAAGAAAAACATCACAATTCAACAGTTTTTCTTTAATTAACTTGTCAAAGCGATTGTATAATAAAGATTTACATTTTTCTTGACTGTTGTATCCAATACTATGCCTACCTTTTCTTTCCTAATAAAAACTATATTATCAGTCTCCAGGCTCTCTATTATTTTCCTTTCCCCTTTTTTTTTCTCTTTAACAAATCAACTTTATTAACATTCTTAGCCTAACCAATCTGTCCCAACTTGTATCTCCTGAGTAGCAACCTTTATTATGTTAAACAATACACATTATGTCAAACGCCATTTCCCTCTCGGTTGTTCTTCTAGCTGTTGCAAAAGGTGTCACCACTTGTTTTTGTATATTAATGGGTAAAGTGAGGACAAACATTTCCCATTTCTTGAAGAAGTGTTTGATACAAAGTGACACTTCACCCTTAACATCTGCGTGTTCAATAAATAATTGTTTTGTTAGTTGTTGTAAGGTGGCAGCTTTATCAGACAACCATAACTTCAATATAAGTTTCCTTGCCATCAACACTATATTGTTAATCAGCCTAATGCTATCTGCTTCCCTTTCTCCTCCCATTAGTAATAAAATCATCTCCCAATTAAGCTTAACCTTTTGTTTTGTGACTAATCCTATCCAATATTCTGTCAGTTTCCAGAACCTCACCAGTTTAGGACAGTGCCAGAATAAATGTGTAAAGGTTGGATCTGGGTGCAAACACTTCTTACGCAGATTTACCTTTAAACTCGTCCATTTGGACCATTGTCTCGAAGTAATATAAGCCCTGTGTAACAACTTGTATTGGGTCTCTCTAAGATCTGTTGAAATAGTGGCGGACCTAATACTTTCAAAACTCAGGACAATATCCTCCTTCTGCAAAACTAATTGATCTCTCCATTGTTGTACTACTTTGTCTAAAGCTATGTCCGTTCTAGCTGCTACTAAAAGATTATACTGAAATTATATAGATCTATAACCCTGTTTTCCCAATGAGTATAAAGTATCCCAATGGGAGTTGTCCCAAATGGTGTCAGCTAGTCTAATGAGTTTGTTGGTGTAGTGCCTAACTTGCAAGTAAGCAAAATATTGCCTTTGTGGGATCTGGTATTTTTCTTTGATTTGGTCAAAGGTCATGATACATTTATTTACTTTACCTAGCAGCTGCCCTACTAACACGAGACCAGGTGTTTCCCACTCTTTATACGGTCCTCCCGTTAAACAGGGTATAAACTCCATATTACCTCTAATCGTCTTGAGTTTGGTGCCTGATCCCTTATCACCCCATTCCTTTGACATTTTTTTCCAAGCCATGATGGGACCCTTAAAAATTACATTATTTTTTATATGGTTTGGGAGTTGTGTTATATTAAGGAAGGGAAGCGATTTTAATGCTATAGGCAATGTAATCCCTTCCTCGAGTTCTGGGAGCATAAAGCTACCCAGTCCAGTCAACCAATCTAAAACTATCTTAGAGAGTGCTAAAGAAAATGCTTTAATGTGTAAGAGATTTTATTATGCTATTGCTTGCATATAACATATGTGCTTAACCTCTACATAGTAAATGCACTACTGGGAGTAAGCTGAACATAGTCAATAAGCCAATGACAAGAGGCATATGTATACAGCCACCAATCAGCATTGCACTGCTGCTCTTGGGCCTACCTATGTAAGCTTTTCAACAAAGGAAACCAAATAAGTTTGATATCTGAAGTAAAATGAAAAGTCTCTTAAACTAAAATGCTCTATCTTAACCATGACATTTAATATATACACACTGATTCTTTGTGCCCCCTCACTCAACAGTTTTTTTATTAGGAGGAGATTCAACAATGTCAGGTTGTATCACATAAACCTTTCCCATTTTCAGTAGTGTAGCATCCCTTCCCCCCCCCTCTCCTATCCACACTTATTTTTCTGCAACTGGGCTATAGGGTAGAGTCCCTAAAAGAACATAGAGAGGAACTGATTAATAACTATACTGAACTCTCTTCCAGTTTGTCACACCAACAATGGCTGTTATCTGACCTTGAGGTTCAAATGGATGACCTAGAAAACAGAAGATGACGCAGCAACCTCAGAATCAGAGGAGTTCCTGAAATCGTACAAGGAGCTGAAATACAGGACTATCTTTAAGGGCTATTCTTTGAAATGGCTAAAACCAACTCTTCTACTATTCCAGAGATATCTCCTGACAGAGCACACCGCTCTCTACGATCCGAAACTATCGAAAACAAGCAGCCAAATACATAATTGTCTGCATCCAGAATTTTCAACACAGAGAATTAATATATAACTTTGCTAGGAAGCGGTCAACTATTATACACCAAGACAGACACACGCTTCCAAATCTTCCAAGATTTATCTGCAAAGCCTCTTCAAAAATGGAAGGACTTTGTCACTCTGACTTAAAACTTATGATCATTAAAGATCCCTTATAGATGGGGTTTCCCAACTTCTGACCAAGTAGCGAAAAACGGAAAATGATTAGAAAGTAGAGCCCCAACGAACATTGCTTTGTTCTGCAAACAGATGGACATTCCGATACCATAAACCCACGAGTCACCAACAGACCAAAGTAGAGAAGCTCATTAGACCCTCCCAAACCACAGAAGAGTTAATGGTCCGAAGTGATCCCCAAGCACAACAGAAAGAGGCAATGTACTTTACCCAAGAAACTCAGAGAACCAGCTTGATGCTCAACCCTTCTAGGTAAACTGGTGTCCAGACAGATTCTAGGCAAATTTGCCTCTCCTACCTTATTAGCTCAGTCTGATTGCTTAATCTTTTAATAACTTTCTAAAATGTTATTTTTTTCAAAGTTACTGTTTTTCCAGATTACAATTGTACCTCTCTTAAAGGGACAGTATACTATAAAATTGTTTTTCTCTTAATGTTTTTCCAATTAATTTTGTTGCCAGCTGTAGAGTATAAAATGTATGAGATTTGCTTTTTTAAGGCTTATTTGTGTATAAGAATAAGCTGATTTTGTGTTTTGAAGCCACAAACTAATAAAATGGGTTGAGCTTGTAGGTATAATCAGATCTCATTACTTTATCACATTGTGTACATATAACTGCTTCTTATATTATATCTGTCTATAAACCAATCACCAATAATTGGAGAGAACAATGGAAATTTAACACCTTATCTCCACTATAATCCACTGGGAGTGAAATTTCTTCTGCTGACTGTGTTAACACATCTTGGCCTGGAGGCCAAAACCTTTCAGGATGGTTGGGGATACCACAGGCTAATATATAGGTAACTACCTGTTGCCCATGGCTTCGCTCGCGTGGATTTTGTGATTTATAAAAAAAAATAGTGAAAAACCCAACCACTCGCAATGACATGTGCTTTCACGTGTGTGCTGTTCGGGTTGCACACTCGCTGACATGAACTTCTTGAGTTATTGTTAATTCTCATTGTCTCTCATAAATACCAATTTACATGTCTGTAACATCTTTGGTTTTTGAGATATTGGTATCCTCATAAATCCCCCCCTTTTTGACCCCCCTTAAGTGGATGTTTGGGAAATGTTAAAACATGTGTTTCTTTATTTTTCAAGGAGAATCTAAATACTAATTTTCACGTCTGTAACATCTTTGGTTTTTGAGATATAGGTATCCTCATAAATCACCCCCCCCCCCTCTTTTGACCCCCCCTTAAGTGGTTTTTCAGGAAATGTTAAAACACGTATTTCTTTATTCTTAAAGGAGAATCTAAATACCAATTTTCATGACTGTAACATCTTTGATTTTTGAGATATAGGTATCCTCATAAATCAATCCCCCCCTTTTGATCCCACCTAAAGTAGAATTTTGGGAAATGTTAAAACACTTAAACAGAAAAAAGAGAACAGGAGCGCAAGGGACTGATCTAAGAGTAGAATTGTTAAAAAATTATATTTAATAGATGTTTGTACAAAAACTCACTCACACTTTTTACCCTCAAACATATGATGTATGATACAGGCACAAGCGTAAGGAGACCAAAAGTTTGGCTCAGTACGAACCCTTGGTGTTAGTGTCTTTTTCAGATCACCTTCCGTCAGGACTGCAGCAGCAAGCCAAGCTGTGCTGAAATCTCTGGTTTGTCCGTAGTCTGTTCTCCTAACAGCATATCCTATCCCTATTTATACCCATGTTCTTAAGGGATATTGTATTATTTTGGGAAAAGGATATATATGTGCGCTATTAAAGGGATATTTAGAAACATTATGGGTTGGTGTTTTTTAATTTATAGTTTTTTTTATTGAGGTTATGATTGAATACAACATAAGAAATAAGTCCAAATGCCAAGCAGGCATGATAATAAAATAAAATAAAAAAAAGTACAATGTACACACTTTAACATGTACACGGAAAAAAGTATTGAAAACATAAGTGCCATGTCTTACCCTGTGTAGTGCTATACATAGGAAAACAACTAGATATTATATAATAAAGCAATTTCTACAATATGAGAATATCTGCTAACATGAGCAATAGTACTGTGTCATATATTTTAATCATATAGACAGCGATATCGTGTTCTGCTATGAGTAAAATGTACTAAACATAAAAATAACAATAGAGGTAGCTAGCCTATAGCCAACAGAGGTGTCTAGGACAAATAGCAATGAAACCTCAGTTTTTAAAAATTAACTTATGTTCCCCGTATGGCACAAAGGATCACTCTTGGACCTACCTAACCCGAAATTATAAAAGTATGGGGAATTAGCTGATTGTCGCTGTCACTCTTGGACCTTAGTATATAGAAAATAGGAACGAGCAACTGATATAAGAAATATGATATACGGGTATACTATTAGTAAACTAGCATGATCAATGTATCTGGGGTCCCCACAAACATAGCTTTCATTACTTCTAGTAATTATGTGTTGCTGGGGAAGGTGTTCTAATAAGTAGGCATGCTATATATAAAAAGGCAAGGGCGCAGTTTTAAAAGACATAGCTAAAATGAAGTGGGAGTGTTCTGACGCTACAGTAAAGCCATATAGCCTTGTGAAGCTAAACAAGAGAATAACATGCCGAGAATATATGGGCATAAGGATAGTAAACACACATCCCCCTTTCAGTACAAGCAGTGAACCACCTCCACTATGACAAGGAACAGTGAAATGTATCTGTGCCCTATGAAATGCGTTTTAGTACCAGGACATAGTATATGGTGACCAGAATCTGCCCACTTCACCTACCCTATGTCTCTAATGAAATCCCTTTTCTATGAGAGTATAGAGTTATTGTAGGAAGACCCATAACTAACTTGTGCAGATATATATTTGCTGGGCATTCTTACACATTTACTTTTACACGCTGACATAGTAGTGATCAACTAGGAAATTAGAACTATAACAGTCTAGGAGACAAGAAGGGGAGGTAGAGGGTCCCATATTAACAACTATCTAGTGGCTTATAGGGCAATTATACAATGTACCCCCTCTGACTGTAGGAGACAGATAAGAGTATTATATTGTACACTATGAATAAGGACACAACTCAGACTATTGAGAGTCATCATCAAGTAATTATGGTTACTATTTGCCTCTTATCCAGGTTCCAAAGTCCCTTCAGTCCTCTATCCCTCTTGCAGGTATAGGAGAGTTCAGGCATATCGAATCTGGGGTTGCATGGACACGTGGGGCCACCAAAATGCCTGTCGTACATAAGTTTTCCCCAGGATGGTTCATGGCTTTCAGGGCGAAGTCTGTATTTCAGAGCTGGAAGATTTTAGAATGTCCCAGTAAGGCATGTGTGGGTCTCAGTAGCGGGCTCACCAGGTACCTCAGCTCACATTTTATTCCAGGCCCCCCCTTCGGCCGGCTGCATCTCCGGGGCGCCCAGAACCAGCCTCTCTCCTGCCAGCGGTATCCCAATGCCATGTCCGCTGAGGCAATATTTAACGAGGCCCATCCGTCTGCGTCTGGTGGCACGATCGTACAGGTAGTCTCTTTAGGCCATTGGTATGATCTCCCTTCTGGCTCCCATCTAACACGACCGGGAGACTTGTTAAAACCAGGATTGGACTGGAAAAGGTGAGTTTGTCCCTCGATTCAGCTCTCAAGCTCATCCTGAGGGATGTGTGATGAATCTCCATCTTATGAGATAACCGCTGCAAAAGGGCTAAGACTTCTGACCCCATTGTGAGTCCGTATGGGTCATAGGTTCACCAGTTCTTCCCAGCGAACACCTCTCTGACCCATTAAGTGGGGATCTCAATATGATAGAGCAGGATCTTACCGCTTCACCCGGCTAACTTTAAAAACCGGGGGGGGGGGGGGGAGATGAAAATTAGTCTTAGGCCGCAGCCCTGATTTAGCTTGTTTTAGTTCCTCTAGTTGCAGGTACATGGAAATATTGGTATCATCTGATTCCAGAGCTTTTCTTTAGCTAATATTTAGCCATGTGAGGAGAGATGAGATAGTAGAAACGAGATAATCCACAGATTATTTAGAATATAATTAGAGCAACCAATTTTCACGTCTATTCATGGCTGCGGCTTAGACATGCCCCCAGAAACATTTTGGTTTTATATCAAGGAATATAGGTGAAATTAAAAAGTAAGGAGTGTCATATACATAACACAGGCAATAATATTGTAAAATCTTTGTACATAACATACGTTTAAATATGAATACATAGAAAAATACAAAAAAGGTATTTCTTGTGTACGTATTAAATGATAATTTCATAGATTATTCTTTGATAAGAATATATATATAAAAAAACTGAATAGAACAATGCAGTAATAGTAATAGAAAATCCTTTAAGGATCAGTGGGAAAATAAAAAAAAACTCCCAATAGAAAAGGTTATAAATAGAGATTTGGATATACTTTACAGTTAATTTAAAATACTGGTTCATTAGTACTATACATATTAATTCATGATACAAATTAGTTCATAGAAAACAAAACATGTAAAATAGAATAAAAGTGTATATACAGATATTCCGCATAAATCTAATCTAAAAGATGACAGCCTAGATCAAGTTCTAAATTAAAGGGACATTAAACACTTTGAGATGGTAATATAAAATGATAAATTGTATATATAAAACAACTCTGCAATATACTTTCATTATTTATTTTGTCCTCTTTGCTTGTAATTCCATTCTGAAATTGTGAGCTTTTCAGTTCCTGTTAGAAATGGAAGTTGCGGAACACTGTTAAATCCAGCACAACCATTGGCTACACACTCTAGTGACCTATTTATAACTGACCCTAATTGGGAACAGCAGAGAAGGTAACACAAGTTACAACATGGCAGCTCCCAGTCTTTTATAGACACTAAAACTTTACACTTATTTTGTCACTTTTTAAACAACTAATGAAACTTTAAAAAATACATCTATATGTTAGTCATGGACTAATCTTTTCTTTGAATGCATCATTCTATCTAGCATGTATTAATGTTTAATGTCCCTTTAAGACCCTTTGGGTTTAAAGGGACAGTCAACACCAGAATTGTTGTTGTTTTAAAAGATAGATAATCCCTTAATTACCAATTCCCCAGTTTTGCATAACCAACACAGTTATAATAATACAAGTTTTACCTCTGTAATTACCTTGTATCTAAGCCTCAGCAGTCAATCAGAGCTGTCTCCATGGTAAATTCCCATGAATGAGCTCAATTTTATCTATATGAAACATGTGAACTAATGCCCTCTAGTGGTGAAAAACGATCAAATTGCATTTAGATTAGAGGCGGCTTTCAAGGGCTTAGAAATTTGCATATGAACCTCCTAGGTTTAGCTTTGAACTAAGAATACCAAGAGAACAAAGCAAAATTGGTGATAAAAGTAAATTGGAAAGTTGTTTAAAATTACATTCCCTATTTAAATCATGGAAGTTTTTTTTGGACTTGACTGTTCCTTTAATGTTCCCAACTGAAATATCCATTTTCCTTCTTTTTTTTAAATTTTATTATTGAGATTACCCCCTCTCCAGGGGCGTGAACATCTATTGATACCCATAAATTTAAAATAATTTGTTTGCTCCATTACAATTAAAAAAATGTTTGGGGATAGATGTGTTCTTTTGATGTGCTTTTATGTGATTCATATGTACATGTGATTTGATTTATTTCAAACATTATTTTTGACATTGACATTTTAGCAATTAAAACCTCTATATAATATCAGCATTTAACTTTATGTTGGTGACCCAGAGTTGGCTGTTAATTTCATAACTCTCTAGTGTACAGTATGTATGACTGTGTGTATGTCATAGAGATATCAGTATGTATGGCTGTGTATGTCATGGGGATATACATTATGTATGGCTGTGTGTATGTGTAATATAGTAATAATATTTGTATTGTACTAAAATGCTGCTTAGAAGTCCTTTACAATGGGATGTGGCTACTGAGGAACTTTTGAGGTAAAATATCTTTCTTTTTTACATAGAGATGTTCAGGAGATATTTTCTAGTCAGCTTTTTACAGCTATGCTGCATCACTTTCAAGTGTTTAAACATTTGGGTATTATGGCCCTTTAAGTAGCGAGCGAGTGGAGTCTGGACCGGACCGGGTTTAATGTGGCAGTGAGTGTGACGAGGAGAGAGACACCGCATTGAGGAGAGGTGAGAAGAGCTATCTTTTGATGGGGGGGGGGCACTTCAGTGAGTCTGTCACTGTCATACCTGGCCAGACCGTGTGATCTCTCTGTCTTGGGGACCATGCATAAGCAAAAGCATTCCCCAGATTGCTGCCTTGCATAAACAGATTATTTGGCGCATGATCTGTAAGAGTCTTTATGAAATTAACGGACACATTTTGTGCTAAGATCTTTGCCTTTAAAGCCACTTCATGAAAGCAAAGTGTTTGAGCACTGCCACCTTCCCACTATTTGCGGGATCGCGATGCACCAGAGCTTTCCAGGTGAAATGTGGGGGCCCTGTGTGAGCTCTGTCCGCTAGCGCTGGGGAAGGGATGGTAGCAGGAGGGGCCGCATAGAAGTCACAGGCTGAGGCACCGCAACATGTTCTTTTAGCAGCTCTGTCATTGCTGCTGACATGCTTGCCCCACTAACGTTTAGTTTTTTACTGCTGGGCTGGGGGCTGTTACGTTAGTCCTCCCTTGACAGTTGCATATCCACCCTCTCCTCTCTAAAAGAATACACGCAGACGCAGTACAGTGAGCGGGCTCTTACTGAGAGGACAGGGGCTGAAGTTGATCCTGGTGGTAACAAAATAGTTCATCTACACCTCCAAACAGTGCCCTGACAGGCAGCTAGGAGTACACGGAGAGGGAAGAGAACAAGCTACTGGTGTATCCTGCAAAGTGGGAACATGGAAGCAATGAAACCTGTTCACTACTATACTTCTTGTAGCCCTGGAAACATTTGGTACGTCATGTTATGTTGTTGTTCCACTGCCGATTAGTCCTCATATTTGCTCATGAAACTAACTCCTGAGTCTTGTTATGGGGACTGTACACCCAAGAGCATGCCTTTTACAAAGGACTATTTATGTTGGTGACCCAGAGTTGGCTGTTAATTTCATAACTCTCTAGTGTACAGTATGTATGACTGTGTGTATGTCATAGAGATATACAGTATGTATGGCTGTGTATGTCATGGGGATATACATTATGTATGGCTGTGTGTATGTGTAATATAGTAATAATATTTGTATTGTATGTATCTTAATTTGAGACAACCCCGGTATGTTTACCTTTAAAAATACTATGTGCATATATATTGAGTAATGTGGCAACTTCTTTGATACCTTATACCTGTTGTGCATATGTATTTAACTATTGGTTACAATGCAGCAACTGTTGTCCAATCCTAGTAGTAGCAAGAGCCCATCCCCTTTCTTAGACATGCGCATTAGTTGGGTGAACATGCAAGGAAGTCAGGTATTTAAGCTCACTTGCATTTTTATATTTTATCACCTGATGAAACAGTCATGTACTGAGAAACGCGTTGTGAATAAATAGTTTTTATTATACATATCTTGTGAGCCTCCGTTTATCCTCTGTATTCTTATTGGGGTACAACTGGAACTATCTTCCTTGCTGCACTCTGTGAACTGAACAATTTGTCAGCAGTGCTGGTGCTGGACTTTGTTAGCGGTGGAGATAGCAGTGGAGGTGTTGAGCCGGTCTGGGAAGTGTTTAGCCGGTCTGCGAGTTAGCTGAACAACTCCGGGAGTTCAGCCTGCCCCATTTGCACTGTTGAGTGCAATGTGTTTGTGAGTATTGAGTTTATACTATAGCAATCCTTGCAAGATTACTGAGACATACTTCACCATTGAAGCGCCCTCTTTTTTCTTTCTATAGATATGAAAAGAAGGGTTGAAGTAGTGGACGTGGCGTAGGTATATACATACAAATACATGTGTATCAATGTATCTGTATGTATCTCTATGTTAAAGTACTTTTGCTGCTTTTTTTTTTCTTCTAACACCCAAGATCTCATATCTTTGAGCCCTTATAACTTTTTGTGCAATATTTTATTTACATCATTTTTATTAGATGATGTTATTATGAGTGTAACTGTACTTTGTTATGTATTTTTGATGTGTTTTTTGCAACTTTTTAGTTAACTAGAGCTCTGAGATTGCAGTAAGAATTGTAAGGTAAACGATTTTGCTCAACTTGTAATATAAGTGCAATTAAAACGGATCGCGAAAACACGATATTGATTGCGCAAAAATGTTTGTGCCTCACGTGTAACCTAGCCCTTAGTTTTAATGTCCCTTTAAGGCAGGACTTGTGTGTGTGTATATATATATATATATATATATATATATATATATACACACAGGGAGTGCAGAATTATTAGGCAAATGAGTATTTAGACCACATCATCCTCTTTATGCATGTTGTCTTACTCCAAGCTGTATAGGCTCGAAAGCCTACTACCAATTAAGCATATTAGGTGATGTGCATCTCTGTAATGAGAAGGGGTGTGGTCTAAGGACATCAACACCCTATATCAGGTGTGCATAATTATTAGGCAACTTCCTTGGCAAAATGGGTCAAAAGAAGGACTTGACAGGCTCAGAAAAGTAAAAAATAGTGAGATATCTTGCAGAGGGATGCAGCACTCTTAAAATTGCAAAGCTTCTGAAGCGTAATCCTCGAACAATCAAGCATTTCATTCAAAATAGTCAACAGGGTCGCAAGAAGCGTGTGGAAAAACCAAGGCGCAAAATAACTGCCCATGAACTGAGAAAAGTCAAGCGTGCAGCTGCCAAGATGCCACTTGCCACCAGTTTGGCCATATTTCAGAGCTGCAACATCACTGGAGTGCCCAAAAGCACAAGGTGTGCAATACTCAGAGACATGGCCAAGGTAAGAAAGGCTGAAAGACGACCACCACTGAACAAGACACACAAGCTGAAACGTCAAGACTGGGCCAAGAAATATCTCAAGACTGATTTTTCTAAGGTTTTATGGACTGATGAAATGAGAGTGAGTCTTGATGGGCCAGATGGATGGGCCCGTGGCTGGATTGGTAAAGGGCAGAGAGCTCCAGTCCGACTCAGACGCCAGCAAGGTGGAGGTGGAGTACTGGTTTGGGCTGGTATCATCAAAGATGAGCTTGTGGGGCCTTTTCGGGTTGAGGATGGAGTCAAGCTCAACTCCCAGTCCTACTGCCAGTTTCTGGAAGACACCTTCTTCAAGCAGTGGTACAGGAAGAAGTCTGCATCCTTCAAGAAAAACATGATTTTCATGCAGGACAATGCTCCATCACACGCGTCCAAGTACTCCACAGCGTGGCTGGCAAGAAAGGGTATAAAAGAAGAAAATCTAATGACATGGCCTCCTTGTTCACCTGATCTGAACCCCATTGAGAACCTGTGGTCCATCATCAAATGTGAGATTTACAAGGAGGGAAAACAGTACACCTCTCTGAACAGTGTCTGGGAGGCTGTGGTTGCTGCTGCACGCAATGTTGATGGTGAACAGATCAAAACACTGACAGAATCCATGGATGGCAGGCTTTTGAGTGTCCTTGCAAAGAAAGGTGGCTATATTGGTCACTGATTTGTTTTTGTTTTGTTTTTGAATGTCAGAAATGTATATTTGTGAATGTTGAGATGTTATATTGGTTTCACTGGTAAAAATAAATAATTGAAATGGGTATATATTTGTTTTTTGTTAAGTTGCCTAATAATTATGCACAGTAATAGTCACCTGCACACACAGATATCCCCCTAAAATAGCTATAACTAAAAAAAAAACTAAAAACTACTTCCAAAACTATTCAGCTTTGATATTAATGAGTTTTTTGGGTTCATTGAGAACATGGTTGTTGTTCAATAATAAAATTAATCCTCAAAAATACAACTTGCCTAATAATTCTGCACTCCCTGTATATGATTTGCAGTATGATGACCTATGTACTGCATGAAGTATATATACATTGGATTGGGTCAAGGGGTCAGAGACATCATAAAATAGTTTTACACTTCCCAACATTTTCCATGACAGGAAGGTAAGGACCCTTGTATGCAGTATTCAATAGGTGTTTGGTGGGCAGAGTGGGGGTGGGGGTGTCATGAGAGGGGCCTGGTTAAGAGGAGTACGAGCATTTCACAGGCGGATAGTAAAACCTGAACATTTGCCATAATGAGGGGAAGCACAGGAGGCGCAGCGGCAGAGCTGTGACAAATCCTGCAAGATCAGGAACAGTTGTGGGGTCTGTAGTTTTGGCCACTTGTATTTAAGCATGTTACATTATTTTATAAAACAGTTATTTTGTGTGCAGATATTTTGCAATATGGTTGTTAATTGCTGATGTATATTGTACAATACATGTATACAAAAGTGTTGTTAATATCCCTTCATTTCTTTTATAGTATATACACACACATATATTTATATCACTATACTGGGCATATACAGTGGCTCACTTGGTTTTAAGCAGGTCTCCTACTGTTTTTTTTTGTAGAGTGATATACCTCAAAGGCTTACAAAGAAAAGAGGGTTTTGTTTTGTTTTTCTCAGAGCCAGGCAGCAAAATGTAAAGGGCTAACAAAAATAGTAAGTCAATATATGGTCAGAGCAAATTGTTTGTTTGAAGTATTTGTTTATGTTATATTTTAATATATTTTTCTCTTTTTTGTATGAACTGATTAAAATAAAAATCACAATATACATGGAGAAAAACATGAATTGTCCTGTCATCTTTGTGTGAGAGTGGCATTTGTGGGAGGAAAAAACGTTTCTGCTTTTCAAAACGATACATATTTATGGGGCTATGCGGAGCATGGAATTTCCCCTTGGAAGAGGAAAAATTGGGATTAATGCCTCTTGTAAGTATAGAAACGAGGTGGGTTTTAAATATTTATATCCCTATTTTAAACTAAAATGTAATTTGGCTTTAATCCACAGACAGCAAACTGCATTGAAGAGTCTGGATATTATCACTAGGTTTTATGTTCAGGACAATGAGAAGTTGCAATGCAGTAACTGCACTGCAGTCCTGGAACGACTCAGAGTCATGACGTTGGGGGTGGGGTGTAAACTTTCTGTGACAATGTGCTTATGAAGCATTGTTTCTATTAGCTGCAGTCTGTGTGTGTAAAAGTGTCTGTGTGACTCAGACAGTAAGAGCAGCCATCTGTTCAGGATGGCTCTCGGTATGTATGGGATTGCATGTGGGTAGGTAAGAGTATGTGAGTATAGAGCAGATGGTCTCATTCACAAAAGAACTTCCTGTCACCAACCTCTGACACTATCAATCAATATGAATGCATGTTAGTGTGTATGTGTGATCAGGACTGTAGGTTCTTTGAGGTTATCAAAGACAATCTGACGTATAAAGAACTGACAAGACATCAGATGACCAATATAGTATTATCTCATCAGGAGTTAGATATAACAGGAGTATGTTGCAGCAATTTTACAAGATTGTTTAGTGTATAGTAAATCCAATAGCCATTGGGAAAGTCGGTTATAATTTAAAAATAAAAATAAATAATATAAACTTTTATTTCCACTGAATTCTAATAGGTAAAAAATGATTACATGTATTAAATGGGCATTATTATACACTGTGAGATGGTTACTCTGCCAAACTTGCCTCAGCAGAGGAGATACGATAAAGGAAGCCTAAATTATTCATGGAGGTGCTCATTATGGAGACTAAAATATATTTCTTCAAATTGTAATAAAATAATATAATTTATAAAAAATAAATCTGCTTACTATTATTATTTAAGTGTTTATAGGGACATACAAGTGCAAAAAAACAAATGTTATAATGTGTTAGAGCATTTTATTATTGAAGTAATGCTTGCATATAACTATGTGTTTAACCCCAAGAGACATATGTGCAAAGTCACCAATCGCCATCTAGCTCCTCACAGTGCATTGCTACTCTTGAGCCTATCTGGTTATGCTTTCCAACAAAGGATACAAAGAGAACAAAATAATTTGGTAATAGAAGTAAATTGAAAAGTCTTTTAAATTTGCATGCTCTCTCTGAACAATGAAAGTCCCTTTAATGTCCATTTAACAAACAAGCTGTTCACAGTTCCTGTAGGGACCAGTCACAGTAATTTACTTCTACTTGTAAAATTGTGTAAGAATTTATATAGTCTCAGGTGTTTAAAACAAACTAGAAATAAGTCTCTGCTTGTATATAAAGATTCATGTAACTATGTGCAAAATTACACATTTAAGAAATAAAATATCCTTAAAGGGATATGAAACCCCCCAAAAATATGATTCAGGCAGAGCATATATATATTTCTCAGTGGCTGTTAAGGACAACTGCTTTACCTTTACTAATAAAGAGGGGACAGCTCTGCAGGTATGACACAAAAATGTTGGTATGCTCAGAATTGTAAGCATCTTGAAATGTCCTCTTATAGATGTAACAAAGAGCAAAACAAAATGACTACAATGTCCCTTTAACCAAAAAGTGAAAAAGGTTCAGTGGCTCCTCCTCTTCAACAAAATAACAGAGGTCTTCTACCTTGGTATCATTAATATTCATCATCCTTATCCAGCCAATGTAGTGTAACTACTCCCCAACATTAACTCTCCCTTGTTGGACATTTCATCACAAAACTCCTGATAAAGCAGTTCACAAACTTTTAAAGGCACAGCACCAAACTGTATAGCAGTGATTTTGCAATATACAGTATATCTGCAGAGTGGCTTAAATGTTACTGGACATCAGGGCTGGCTCAACCTTGAGACCTAGTGGGTCCAAGGGGGCAGCACTTCAGGGACTGAGTTACTCACTGTCGGATCTAGTCCTCCTCCTGTCCCCTGTCACTGTAGAGTAAGTTGCAGGCTCCCAGCAGCAGGACCGTATCATGCACAAAGACACAGAGCCAGTTGGGACAAGCACATCACTCTAACTTCCTTCCCACTTATTGCACAATTGTGCATAAGCATTGGTTACATGCAGACAGGCTTAGCTAGGGGGGCAGCTAGGCTAGTTGGTTGGTTTGCTAATCAATTTTACTAACAGGGGCAGCAGCTTTGCAAGAAAGTTGTCCATTTGCAAGAGCACTAAATGGCAGCACTATTTCCTGCCATGTAGTGCTCCAGACACCTACTTAGGTATCTCTTCAACAAAGAATAACATGGGAACAAAGCAAATTTGATAATAGAAGTAAATTGGACATTTTTTAAAATTTTAATGCTCTGTCTGAATCACAATAGAAAATGTTGGGGTTTCATATCCCTTTAAGTTAGACAAACTATGGATCTCTGTAGGTTTATGTCATTTCAGCATGACTTATGATGTGTTACTTCTGTATTATACTGCTTAAACACTTCTAATGAAACTTCTATTAAAACTATATAAACTTATAAATTAAAAAAGCTAACATTTAAACTGTTTAAATTGATTTAAAAACAAATCAAGTTAGTATGAACATTGCAACACATGGCTAATTTATCCTAAACCAGTAAACTGGAAGAACTCGCAAATCACTAGGCGTTCCTCTTGTCTGTACAGTGACACATTCATGCCATTTTATCCACATTCACCTTGTTAGCTGAGATAGATGGAAAATGTCTGATGTATAAATTATACCTATCTGATCTCCATCTGCCTTATCTCCAAATACTGATGGCAGCAGGGCCGTCGTTAACACAGGGCAAAAGGGGCAGCTGCCCAGGGTCCAGTCTTTGTTGAGGGCCCAAGAGTCCAAAAAAAAAAAAAAAGGGCTGAATGCTAAGCCCTAACTCGGCATCCAGCCAATCCCACTGCATCAGAAAAGGTCCTGCTTGGGTTACCACTGTTACCAGGTAACTGCTCTGGAGGTGGGGATTGTTTCTGGGTAGGGCTGAAGAAAGCTGGAGTGGCAGGCACTTGAGGATTTTAGCATCTGTGCAGGTGCACACACTGCTCTCTTCAGTCTTGAGGCTGTGTGACTCCTCTCACACTCTATCCATGCAGCCTTGAGCAGACAGCATCCAGGCTGCTGGTCCCCTTAGCCCTGCTCTTTCTGCTGTGGCCCTAAGATCAACTAACTGAAGTTTGTTAGGGGAACAATGCTTTGTAGAAAGGTGTCAGTGGGAAGAATAAGTGAGTGCAAACACGCCCCTCCCCCATGCAGCATTTTCTAGTGCAGGGTGAGAGGGAACTTGCTCCTAGCAAAGAAGTGACATGAGCTGCTGTGGGTGATGTATAATGCCATGCTAATACTTCACACATTAAGGTAAGGTTTATTTTTATATATTTTTTTTCTCTCTGTCTCAGATTTTACAGCTTCCCATTGTAGTTCTGCTGTTCCAGTCAGTAAACTTATATTTGTCTGCACCTCCATGTTTCCTCCTCAGTCTTTACCTTGCTTTGCTCCTGTTGGCTGCCCTAAATTTCTTTAACCAGCTAACCTCAGACTAGAATCACATTCATATTAAAATTAATCCACAATGGAGGAATTTATACTTATTAGTACTGCTTAGGTCCAGTTTCAGATATTGCAATTTATTTCATTTTGTTTTTTTAAATGATTAGCCCAGCAGTGGATGATCCACTGCTGGGCTAATAATTATTATTTTTTTAATTATAAAATAAATAGATTTTTGGGGTGGAGAGTGAAATTGCATGGGGGGGGGGGCAAGAAAATGTTTGCCCAGGGTCCAGTCAATATTAAAGACGGCCCTGGATGGCAGACTACCCTAATGCCAGTACACTCATAGCTGCCACTATTCAAAACCTTGGATCAAGACCAAACTTCTCAGCCTCCCATTTTAAAACTCTCCAAAAGTAAAGTAAAAGCGCAATAGGGATGACCCATTAGCATGTATCAAAAATGTGCCCTGCTCATTGGATGCCAAAGTATATATTATTTGAAATAATGTTAACTGGACCACATGTTCCTTAACCCTTTGCCTCCAAAGCTAAGTCCCTCTAGCCTCTTGATCAGTCTTGTAGTGATGTATGAAAAGCCAAACAACATCTGGATATACCTTAACGTGTTCAATTTGACCACCAATTCCTACTGCAGCACTTGAGGGAGTAACTAGCTCACCAACATGCAAAGCTCCAAAATGCTATTATGAAAGCAGAATGAAACATTACTACTTCTTACTCAGAATTATAAATATCCTCCAAAACATTAACTAGTTGTACTAACGTATCACTAGTGAAAGGTACCCTGCTGTTCAGCTCCAATCTTTCACTATCTGTCTTACTAAAATACACCGGAAGGATCAGACTAACCAAACATTCTGTTAATGAATGACAAGGCATCCGGGAGAGATTATAGCACACCAAGCCATTTATGGCTATTTCTCAAGTGCATAAGTCACTGCAAATGCGTTACCTGGAAGGCTAATGCTACACTCCCAATGCTCGCTGCAGAAACACTGCTGCTCCCTCCAGTGTTTACTGTAAGTCTGCAAAGTAACTGGTGTAACAGAAGTCCTCACTACAGAAAACAAATTTGTTTCAAAGTCTGCCAGCTGCCAAAAGGAAAGCCAGAGCGATAATGCCCTCAACAGCACGTGAAGCTAACTTCCAAGACAATCCCCAATTAAAGTGAGACAAGGTATCTACAATTGAATTACTGACTCCAGGAACATGATGAAATGAATATTCAATTAAAGGTAGAGCAAAACCAAGAAACTCAGTTAGGAGGGAAAACTGACAGCCTTTTTACTGCATATACAACTCTTTGGTTTTCTTACCAAATATTACAGATCAATGTCTAAACTGTTCACCTCATTATTCTAATCCCGCACTAGTGCAAAATAGCTTGGGCAGGGTAAAATTCCTTCTGCTGGTCAAGAACCTGCACTACACAGACCCTAGCTGTAGGCCCCATACCCATGGGAATCTGCTGTATTCTTAAACAGATGTAGAGACTGGCTCGAAATTGGATCCGAACACCATAAGCACACCCATTGAATTGGAGTAGAAACCTCTCCCATATTTTCTGATCCCTGGAAATTCTAAGCCTACCTCTATGCTCTCCTTTCAAAGGGGCCTCCAGTTTTCAGTTAAAGACCCTGCTCATCAGGATAACCCCCCCCAAAAAAGTCCAAGAGTGGATGCAAAAAAAGGAGTTTATTCAAAAACAAATAGGGTAGCAGAGCGATGTTTCGGAAATGCTCCATTTTTTTTTTTTTGTATTGCATATGGGGATTTATGGTACCCCTGTGGATTGCAATAGTACCCTTTGTGCTGGACCCTTCTGCTTGTTTATCAGGATAACCCTCTTCCCCAGGTATGATAAAAAGTATGGGCACCCCATAACAGCAAAAGGGGACCTTCCTTGACATAACCTGGACCACAACTGTATGTCTGTTGTGCCAAATGTTTATAGGTATTACCCTCCATATCACACCTGAATTCAGTGTCATAATCATGCCATGCCCCCCCCCCTTAAAACGTACTTTGTATCCAATGTATTGAACACATATATTTTAAGGCTTCTAATGCCTGAATGGGATATTTCTCTAAATAACATTAGACAAGCTAAAACATTGCTGCCATTTATCAAAAGACTCTTAACACTACATTTTCTTGGGTCCAGAACCATTCCTACTCCTCTCTTTTGACAATAGGCTTCAACTGATAAATTAAATACATTTAACGTTAAGGTGTGTGCCGAGCGCTTTGTGTATAAGGGAGGCCTTAAGCTTACTAACAGATTAGCCTCCTAGTAGGCTAAAAATTAAATTGCAGAATGGGGAGCGGTAGTAAGCGCTAGAATAGCTTAAAAGGCTAGATGCTTGTGAATATAACAAATATTTATTATACAATAGGATAAAATCGCAAATAAAATTCCAAATAAATATAGAAATACAATAAGGTACTAAAATGCAAAGTTCAAATGTAGAGTTTTACAATAAAATCAATGGATCCATGAAAATTTTTTTTTTTTTGAGGTACAAAGATTAACGAGTCGTTGAGTTAAAACTGATTTTCGCTATATCTAAAGCAGCATGTGTGAGTACACAGTGGATAAGCTGGTGTGTGAATTGTTCGATGGTAGAATTGCTCCTAATAGTAGTATATGTTCAATATAGGGTGGTGTGAATTGTGTCTACAAACAATGCAATGTCAACAATCAACACTTACATATCAACTTTTAGATTGTGCAAAGTATATAAAAAATTAGTACAACTTTCAAAACGTGCAAGTCCTATTGCTAGGACCTCAAAAAATGACGTGAGGGAGTGTGACGTCTGAGGGGGGTGGGTGTCAGCCCAAAAATAGGGATGACCCATTAGCATGTATCAAAAATGTGCCCTGCTCATTGGATGCCAAAGTATATATTATTTGAAATAATGTTAACTGGACCACATGTTCCTGAACCCTTTGCCTCCAAAGCTAAGTCCCTCTAGCCTCTTGATCAGTCTTGTAGTGATGTATGAAAAGCCAAACAACATCTGGATATACCTTAACGTGTTCAATTTGACCACCAATTCCTACTGCAGCACTTGAGGGAGTAACTAGATCACCAACATGCAAAGCTCCAAAATGCTATTATGAAAGCAGAATGAAACATTACTACTTCTTACTCAGAATTATAAATATCCTCCATAACATTAACTAGTTGTACTAACGTATCACTAGTGAAAGGTACCCTGCTGTTCAGCTCCAATCTTTCACTATCTGTCTTACTAAAATACACCGGAAGGATCAGACTAACCAAACATTCTGTTAATGAATGACAAGGCATCCGGGAGAGATTATAGCAATGCGTTACCTGGAAGGCTAATGCTACACTCCCAATGCTCGCTGCAGAAACACTGCTGCTCCCTCCAGTGTTTACTGTAAGTCGGTGTAACAGAAGTCCTCACTACAGAAAACAAATTTGTTTCAAAGTCTGCCAGCTGCCAAAAGGAAAGCCAGAGCGATAATGCCCTCAACAGCACGTGGAGCTAACTTCCAAGACAATCCCCAATTAAAGTGAGACAAGGTATCTACAATTGAATTACTGACTCCAGGAACATGATGAAATGAATATTCAATTAAAGGTAGAGCAAAACCAAGAAACTCAGTTAGGAGGGAAAACTGACAGCCTTTTTACTGCATATACAACTCTTTGGTTTTCTTACCAAATATTACAGATCAATGTCTAAACTGTTCACCTCATTATTCTAATCCCGCACTAGTGCAAAATAGCTTGGGCAGGGTAAAATTCCTTCTGCTGGTCAAGAACCTGCACTACACAGACCCTAGCTGTAGGCCCCATACCCATGGGAATCTGCTGTATTCTTAAACAGATGTAGAGACTGGCTCGAAATTGGATCCGAACACCATAAGCACACCCATTGAATTGGAGTAGAAACCTCTCCCATATTTTCTGATCCCTGGAAATTCTAAGCCTACCTCTATGCTCTCCTTTCAAAGGGGCCTCCAGTTTTCAGTTAAAGACCCTGCTCATCAGGATAACCCCCCCAAAAAAAGTCCAAGAGTGGATGCAAAAAAAGGAGTTTATTTAAAAACAAATAGGGTAGCAGAGCGATGTTTCGGAAATGCTCCATTTTTTTTTTGTATTGCATATGGGGATTTATGGTACCCCTGTGGATTGCAATAGTACCCTTTGTGCTGGACCCTTCTGCTTGTTTATCAGGATAACCCTCTTCCCCAGGTATGATAAAAAGTATGGGCACCCCATAACAGCAAAAGGGGACCTTCCTTGACATAACCTGGACCACAACTGTATGTCTGTTGTGCCAAATGTTTATAGGGATTACCCTCCATATCACACCTGAATTCAGTGTCATAATCATGCCATGCCCCCCCCCCTTAAAACGTACTTTGTATCCAATGTATTGAACACATATATTTTAAGGCTTCTAATGCCTGAATGGGATATTTCTCTAAATAACATTAGACAAGCTAAAACATTGCTGCCATTTATCAAAAGACTCTTAACACTACATTTTCTTGGGTCCAGAACCATTCCTACTCCTCTCTTTTGACAATAGGCTTCAACTGATAAATTAAATACATTTAACGTTAAGGTGTGTGCCGAGCGCTTTGTGTATAAGGGAGGCCTTAAGCTTACTAACAGATTAGCCTCCTAGTAGGCTAAAAATTAAATTGCAGAATGGGGAGCGGTAGTAAGCGCTAGAATAGCTTAAAAGGCTAGATGCTTGTGAATATAACAAATATTTATTATACAATAGGATAAAATCGCAAATAAAATTCCAAATAAATATAGAAATACAATAAGGTACTAAAATGCAAAGTTCAAATGTAGAGTTTTACAATAAAATCAATGGATCCATGAAATTTTTTTTTTTTTGAGGTACAAAGATTAACGAGTTGTTGAGTTAAAACTGATTTTCGCTATATCTAAAGCAGCATGTGTGAGTACACAGTGGATAAGCTGGTGTGTGAATTGTTCGATGGTAGAATTGCTCCTAATAGTAGTATATGTTCAATATAGGGTGGTGTGAATTGTGTCTACAAACAATGCAATGTCAACAATCAACACTTACATATCAACTTTTAGATTGTGCAAAGTATATAAAAAATTAGTACAACTTTCAAAACGTGCAAGTCCTATTGCTAGGACCTCAAAAAATGACGTGAGGGAGTGTGACGTCTGAGGGGGGTGGGTGTCAGCCCAAAAAAGATGCCCACACTAGCGCTAGTGATACAAAAATGTAAAAATGTGAAAATTAAAGCAAACAAATGTTATACAAACGATTTGAGTTAACAATCCTATGAAAGATCAGTCCCAAAAAGATAATAAGGATGTCGTGATGTGAGTAACAATTGAGAAAAAGAGGAGAAAAACGAGGGGCAAAAATGATAGGCCAAATTTTTGCCCCTCGTTTTTCTCCTCTTTTTCTCAATTGTTACTCACACCACGACATCCTTATTATCTTTTTGGGACTGATCTTTCATAGGATTGTTAACTCAAATCGTTTGTGTCTGGGTGTTTTAATTATATCACCATCACGCTTGGAGGACATTGTGACTTTTTTCTTAGGAACTATAACATTTGTTTGCTTTAATTTTCACATTTTTACATTTTTGTATCACTAGCGCTAGTGTGGGCATCTTTTTTGGGCTGACACCCACCCCCCTCAGACGTCATGCCCCCTCACGTCATTTTTTGAGGTCCTAGCAATAGGACTTGCGGGTTTTGAAAGTTGTACTAATTTTTTATATACTTTGCACAATCTAAAAGTTGATATGTAAGTGTTGATTGTTGACATTGCATTGTTTGTAGACACAATTCACACCACCCTATATTGCACATAAGTAAAGTAAAAGCGCAATAGGGATGACCCATTAGCATGTATCAAAAATGTGCCCTGCTCATTGGATGCCAAAGTATATATTATTTGAAATAATGTTAACTGGACCACATGTTCCTTAACCCTTTGCCTCCAAAGCTAAGTCCCTCTAGCCTCTTGATCAGTCTTGTAGTGATGTATGAAAAGCCAAACAACATCTGGATATACCTTAACGTGTTCAATTTGACCACCAATTCCTACTGCAGCACTTGAGGGAGTAACTAGCTCACCAACATGCAAAGCTCCAAAATGCTATTATGAAAGCAGAATGAAACATTACTACTTCTTACTCAGAATTATAAATATCCTCCAAAACATTAACTAGTTGTACTAACGTATCACTAGTGAAAGGTACCCTGCTGTTCAGCTCCAATCTTTCACTATCTGTCTTACTAAAATACACCGGAAGGATCAGACTAACCAAACATTCTGTTAATGAATGACAAGGCATCCGGGAGAGATTATAGCACACCAAGCCATTTATGGCTATTTCTCAAGTGCATAAGTCACTGCAAATGCGTTACCTGGAAGGCTAATGCTACACTCCCAATGCTCGCTGCAGAAACACTGCTGCTCCCTCCAGTGTTTACTGTAAGTCTGCAAAGTAACTGGTGTAACAGAAGTCCTCACTACAGAAAACAAATTTGTTTCAAAGTCTGCCAGCTGCCAAAAGGAAAGCCAGAGCGATAATGCCCTCAACAGCACGTGAAGCTAACTTCCAAGACAATCCCCAATTAAAGTGAGACAAGGTATCTACAATTGAATTACTGACTCCAGGAACATGATGAAATGAATATTCAATTAAAGGTAGAGCAAAACCAAGAAACTCAGTTAGGAGGGAAAACTGACAGCCTTTTTACTGCATATACAACTCTTTGGTTTTCTTACCAAATATTACAGATCAATGTCTAAACTGTTCACCTCATTATTCTAATCCCGCACTAGTGCAAAATAGCTTGGGCAGGGTAAAATTCCTTCTGCTGGTCAAGAACCTGCACTACACAGACCCTAGCTGTAGGCCCCATACCCATGGGAATCTGCTGTATTCTTAAACAGATGTAGAGACTGGCTCGAAATTGGATCCGAACACCATAAGCACACCCATTGAATTGGAGTAGAAACCTCTCCCATATTTTCTGATCCCTGGAAATTCTAAGCCTACCTCTATGCTCTCCTTTCAAAGGGGCCTCCAGTTTTCAGTTAAAGACCCTGCTCATCAGGATAACCCCCCCCAAAAAAGTCCAAGAGTGGATGCAAAAAAAGGAGTTTATTCAAAAACAAATAGGGTAGCAGAGCGATGTTTCGGAAATGCTCCATTTTTTTTTTTTGTATTGCATATGGGGATTTATGGTACCCCTGTGGATTGCAATAGTACCCTTTGTGCTGGACCCTTCTGCTTGTTTATCAGGATAACCCTCTTCCCCAGGTATGATAAAAAGTATGGGCACCCCATAACAGCAAAAGGGGACCTTCCTTGACATAACCTGGACCACAACTGTATGTCTGTTGTGCCAAATGTTTATAGGTATTACCCTCCATATCACACCTGAATTCAGTGTCATAATCATGCCATGCCCCCCCCCCCTTAAAACGTACTTTGTATCCAATGTATTGAACACATATATTTTAAGGCTTCTAATGCCTGAATGGGATATTTCTCTAAATAACATTAGACAAGCTAAAACATTGCTGCCATTTATCAAAAGACTCTTAACACTACATTTTCTTGGGTCCAGAACCATTCCTACTCCTCTCTTTTGACAATAGGCTTCAACTGATAAATTAAATACATTTAACGTTAAGGTGTGTGCCGAGCGCTTTGTGTATAAGGGAGGCCTTAAGCTTACTAACAGATTAGCCTCCTAGTAGGCTAAAAATTAAATTGCAGAATGGGGAGCGGTAGTAAGCGCTAGAATAGCTTAAAAGGCTAGATGCTTGTGAATATAACAAATATTTATTATACAATAGGATAAAATCGCAAATAAAATTCCAAATAAATATAGAAATACAATAAGGTACTAAAATGCAAAGTTCAAATGTAGAGTTTTACAATAAAATCAATGGATCCATGAAAATTTTTTTTTTTTTGAGGTACAAAGATTAACGAGTCGTTGAGTTAAAACTGATTTTCGCTATATCTAAAGCAGCATGTGTGAGTACACAGTGGATAAGCTGGTGTGTGAATTGTTCGATGGTAGAATTGCTCCTAATAGTAGTATATGTTCAATATAGGGTGGTGTGAATTGTGTCTACAAACAATGCAATGTCAACAATCAACACTTACATATCAACTTTTAGATTGTGCAAAGTATATAAAAAATTAGTACAACTTTCAAAACGTGCAAGTCCTATTGCTAGGACCTCAAAAAATGACGTGAGGGAGTGTGACGTCTGAGGGGGGTGGGTGTCAGCCCAAAAATAGGGATGACCCATTAGCATGTATCAAAAATGTGCCCTGCTCATTGGATGCCAAAGTATATATTATTTGAAATAATGTTAACTGGACCACATGTTCCTGAACCCTTTGCCTCCAAAGCTAAGTCCCTCTAGCCTCTTGATCAGTCTTGTAGTGATGTATGAAAAGCCAAACAACATCTGGATATACCTTAACGTGTTCAATTTGACCACCAATTCCTACTGCAGCACTTGAGGGAGTAACTAGATCACCAACATGCAAAGCTCCAAAATGCTATTATGAAAGCAGAATGAAACATTACTACTTCTTACTCAGAATTATAAATATCCTCCATAACATTAACTAGTTGTACTAACGTATCACTAGTGAAAGGTACCCTGCTGTTCAGCTCCAATCTTTCACTATCTGTCTTACTAAAATACACCGGAAGGATCAGACTAACCAAACATTCTGTTAATGAATGACAAGGCATCCGGGAGAGATTATAGCAATGCGTTACCTGGAAGGCTAATGCTACACTCCCAATGCTCGCTGCAGAAACACTGCTGCTCCCTCCAGTGTTTACTGTAAGTCGGTGTAACAGAAGTCCTCACTACAGAAAACAAATTTGTTTCAAAGTCTGCCAGCTGCCAAAAGGAAAGCCAGAGCGATAATGCCCTCAACAGCACGTGGAGCTAACTTCCAAGACAATCCCCAATTAAAGTGAGACAAGGTATCTACAATTGAATTACTGACTCCAGGAACATGATGAAATGAATATTCAATTAAAGGTAGAGCAAAACCAAGAAACTCAGTTAGGAGGGAAAACTGACAGCCTTTTTACTGCATATACAACTCTTTGGTTTTCTTACCAAATATTACAGATCAATGTCTAAACTGTTCACCTCATTATTCTAATCCCGCACTAGTGCAAAATAGCTTGGGCAGGGTAAAATTCCTTCTGCTGGTCAAGAACCTGCACTACACAGACCCTAGCTGTAGGCCCCATACCCATGGGAATCTGCTGTATTCTTAAACAGATGTAGAGACTGGCTCGAAATTGGATCCGAACACCATAAGCACACCCATTGAATTGGAGTAGAAACCTCTCCCATATTTTCTGATCCCTGGAAATTCTAAGCCTACCTCTATGCTCTCCTTTCAAAGGGGCCTCCAGTTTTCAGTTAAAGACCCTGCTCATCAGGATAACCCCCCCAAAAAAGGTCCAAGAGTGGATGCAAAAAAAGGAGTTTATTTAAAAACAAATAGGGTAGCAGAGCGATGTTTCGGAAATGCTCCATTTTTTTTTTGTATTGCATATGGGGATTTATGGTACCCCTGTGGATTGCAATAGTACCCTTTGTGCTGGACCCTTCTGCTTGTTTATCAGGATAACCCTCTTCCCCAGGTATGATAAAAAGTATGGGCACCCCATAACAGCAAAAGGGGACCTTCCTTGACATAACCTGGACCACAACTGTATGTCTGTTGTGCCAAATGTTTATAGGGATTACCCTCCATATCACACCTGAATTCAGTGTCATAATCATGCCATGCCCCCCCCCCTTAAAACGTACTTTGTATCCAATGTATTGAACACATATATTTTAAGGCTTCTAATGCCTGAATGGGATATTTCTCTAAATAACATTAGACAAGCTAAAACATTGCTGCCATTTATCAAAAGACTCTTAACACTACATTTTCTTGGGTCCAGAACCATTCCTACTCCTCTCTTTTGACAATAGGCTTCAACTGATAAATTAAATACATTTAACGTTAAGGTGTGTGCCGAGCGCTTTGTGTATAAGGGAGGCCTTAAGCTTACTAACAGATTAGCCTCCTAGTAGGCTAAAAATTAAATTGCAGAATGGGGAGCGGTAGTAAGCGCTAGAATAGCTTAAAAGGCTAGATGCTTGTGAATATAACAAATATTTATTATACAATAGGATAAAATCGCAAATAAAATTCCAAATAAATATAGAAATACAATAAGGTACTAAAATGCAAAGTTCAAATGTAGAGTTTTACAATAAAATCAATGGATCCATGAAATTTTTTTTTTTTTGAGGTACAAAGATTAACGAGTCGTTGAGTTAAAACTGATTTTCGCTATATCTAAAGCAGCATGTGTGAGTACACAGTGGATAAGCTGGTGTGTGAATTGTTCGATGGTAGAATTGCTCCTAATAGTAGTATATGTTCAATATAGGGTGGTGTGAATTGTGTCTACAAACAATGCAATGTCAACAATCAACACTTACATATCAACTTTTAGATTGTGCAAAGTATATAAAAAATTAGTACAACTTTCAAAACGTGCAAGTCCTATTGCTAGGACCTCAAAAAATGACGTGAGGGAGTGTGACGTCTGAGGGGGGTGGGTGTCAGCCCAAAAAAGATGCCCACACTAGCGCTAGTGATACAAAAATGTAAAAATGTGAAAATTAAAGCAAACAAATGTTATACAAACGATTTGAGTTAACAATCCTATGAAAGATCAGTCCCAAAAAGATAATAAGGATGTCGTGATGTGAGTAACAATTGAGAAAAAGAGGAGAAAAACGAGGGGCAAAAATGATAGGCCAAATTTTTGCCCCTCGTTTTTCTCCTCTTTTTCTCAATTGTTACTCACACCACGACATCCTTATTATCTTTTTGGGACTGATCTTTCATAGGATTGTTAACTCAAATCGTTTGTGTCTGGGTGTTTTAATTATATCACCATCACGCTTGGAGGACATTGTGACTTTTTTCTTAGGAACTATAACATTTGTTTGCTTTAATTTTCACATTTTTACATTTTTGTATCACTAGCGCTAGTGTGGGCATCTTTTTTGGGCTGACACCCACCCCCCTCAGACGTCATGCCCCCTCACGTCATTTTTTGAGGTCCTAGCAATAGGACTTGCGGGTTTTGAAAGTTGTACTAATTTTTTATATACTTTGCACAATCTAAAAGTTGATATGTAAGTGTTGATTGTTGACATTGCATTGTTTGTAGACACAATTCACACCACCCTATATTGCACATATACTACTATTAGGAGCAATTCTACCATCGAACAATTCACACACCAGCTTATCCACTGTGTACTCACACATGCTGCTTTAGATATAGCGAAAATCAGTTTTAACTCAACGACTCGTTAATCTTTGTACCTCAAAAAAAAAAAAAAAATTTTTTTCATGGATCCATTGATTTTATTGTAAAACTCTACATTTGAACTTTGCATTTTAGTACCTTATTGTATTTCTATATTTATTTGGAATTTTATTTGCGATTTTATCCTATTGTATAATAAATATTTGTTATATTCACAAGCATCTAGCCTTTTAAGCTATTCTAGCGCTTACTACCGCTCCCCATTCTGCAAATTAAATACATTCCCATACCTTCCCTTATATAATATATGTTTTTTATTGTGTTTGATTTTAATCGAGCATGCAAATAATGTAGTTAATGTGGGTGTCACCTTGCATTGCACTGCTGCTTCCTGGTGCCTTTTGAATGATAGATTTTGCTGATTAAACCTCGCTAATACCTCCAAATGGAATACTGGATTATGCTGCCGGGCCATCAACTAACTTGCTTTATCATAAGGAAGATCTGCTTTTGCCCCTTAGAAACTAGGCCTAAAGATTCATCACTAACTGAACTAGAATACCAGGGCAGGAGGTATCTGAATTATTTAAACGTGCATTGAAAAATACTGTTTACTCACCTGGTCCAGGTGCTCCCCCTCCCTGCACCAAATGCACTGTCCCTGCTAGATGAACCAGTAGCCAGCCCTGCTGTAAAAGGTAATGAAATCTTAGCCAACTGTCTGCTGCAGCTGTCGCTGTAGTCACTGTAGGTCCTCCAGATGCAGTGTACACCGCTAAGAAACCATATAATCCTGAGAGACTGAAAATAAATCCTTAGTACCCAAGGCAGCAGTGACTGTGACTCTTTCCTGTTTACCAAAGACACAAAGTGAGAAAACCTAATACCCAACAAGAATTAAACAACGTCCCATCTCAAGTGTACTGCACAAACAGGAGCAATGTAAGCAAACAGTCTCAGGTTGTGGACAGATGTCGAAATAAATTTCAGGCAATGAGGTAGTGGTGCGTAGTACAGGAATATGCAGATATATATATAGAATGATACAGTCTCACCTCTGTTATTACTTTTAGGTTCACACAGTATTCCGCTGTTTTTCCCTTTTCGGTCACAGAATTACCGCTGGGTTTCTGCACACTCGCACCCACCAGGGGGGGCGTGTACAGTGCTGTATCAGATGTAATCCACAAAACGTTCCGTAAATCTTTACACTCACTTGCCGCTTGCCGAGTGTTCAGCCGATTCACTCCTTCTGAGGATCAGAGGCCTACCGCCCACCAGGGGGCGTGTCCAGGACTCTACCGGACAATCCTCCAATCCAAGTGCTCGACTGATTTTCGTCACACCCGTTTCCACCAATCCAGGGACTGCAGTCTGGAACCATAGGAATCCTCCGTTCAGGTAGACGGAACTTTAGTACCGAACCGGCTTTTCACATGTGTGATAATGGGATATCCCAGCTGCCGCTTGTCCAATACAGACCAAAACAGTTCCGGTGGTTGCTCCCAGAGAAGCAGAGAAGTGGACGAGGCAGGGAACTAACGCTCTCCAGGCTAAAGTATAAAGTCCACCAAAGAAAACAAGTGAGAGCGCTAGTATAAAAATAAAATATAACCTTTATTGGTATATATAAAATAAAGTAGGACAACACAGTGTCAAAAGAGCAAAGATGGGGCACCTCTGGCTGGCAGGCTTACGCGTTTCGGCATAGCCGTAATCATAGCATACTGAAGCCAGCCACAGGTGTTCCTTATGTACATAAGTAAGAACAACCTCATTGGCTAAAAACATATTGAAAAACAACACGCCCTGAGTTTATTTTAACCCCATACATACTGGTTGTGAACTAAGGATAACAGAGCAACAAGAGGTCATGAAACCATTTCTTGTACATATATTTTTTTCTGGTATTAACAAATAAATGAAATAAATACCAAGTTTAAATACTATTATCTACAATGTATTTGTTTGACCTGAATATTCTTTAACAAAGCCATAATGATACAAATTATGAATTAAAGGTCAAACAAGTGGCAAAGAGTTATTTAATTTCCAAATACTTATTTTTCTGGATTTGTGGTTGTGTACCACACATGAGAGTAAGGGCCACTTATTCAGGCTTCTAAGAACCTAATACACAACTATGCGTTCATGTATACCGCTTGATTGTTTAGACCCACTCTCTGTGATTAAAAAACAAAAACAGAGTAGGTTGAAAAATTACCTCTATGCATTGATGTTTGAAATATACATATAGAGACACAATCTCCTATTTTCTTGATCCGTAGGATGACATATTTTTAAAAAAAAGAATCTACAAAAGCCTATATTCTAAGAGATGGAATAGTTAGTAGTTATATCTCTAGAATGAAACTGTAATATGTACATATATACAAATAAGTGTAGTGTTTAAGACGATTGTTTATTTAATATGAGTAGCAGTGAGAATAATCTTTAGGAATATAATTGTATAGACATAGCATGGAATGAAACATTCATTTCTATTCCCAGTAATTTATAAGATCAAACTCAGAGTTCAGTCCTTTTGGGATTCTGGTTTCCATCTTAAAAATCCACAGCATCTCTCTTTTAGAGAGTGCTACTTCACGATCACCCCCTCTTCTCGGTCTAGGTACCATATCAATAGGCTGCCAAGAAAAACAAGTCAGATCTTGTCCGTGGATTTGGGCGAAGTGATGTACTATAGGAGTAGTAGCCTTGCCCACTCTAATGGTGGACAGGTGCTTTCTAATCCTACTTCTGATGTCCCTTGTAGTGAGCCCAATGTATTGTTTTCCACATCTAGTGCAGGTAACGCAATAGATCACGAAGGTAGATGTACAATTTAGGCAGAAATTTATTTCATAGGAGATACCAGTCACAGTGGAGCAAAAGTGTTCTGACACAGTCAGATATTCACATGCCCCACATCTAGAGCTACCACATTTGTAGGACCCTTTGCTAGTTAACCAAGCACTTCCTTGTGAAATGGATTTCGGTAGGACAGTTGGAGACAAGATATTTCCTATGGTTTTGTTACGTCTATAGGAACATCTAAGTCCTTCTTTTACGCATTGTATTAGTCTGTCATCTGCCACCAGCATATTAAAATGATGTTTTACAATATTACAGACCGCTTCATACTGGTCGCTGTAGTCTGTCACGAAAGTTACCCCTTTCATGGTGTCCTTAGTTTTTCGATCTTTGTCTTTTAAAAGATCTTGTCTGTTCAGATTCTTAACTTCCCTCTGGGCCCTATTAACCACCTTTTTTGGATAGCCTCTCTGTAGGAGGCGTTTTTTAACTTCCATCATCTGTATCTCACCTTCTCTGGTGTCAGAGCAATTACGTTTTGCCCTCATAAGTTGGCCTTTCGCTATGCCATATGGCACATGCTTGGGGTGGCAGCTCTTGGCATGCAACAAAGAGTTGCCAGAGATTGGTTTTCTGTACAGACATGTTTTTACTGAGCCCTGAGGGCTACCACTTAAGACTACATCCAGATAGTTAATCTGAGTCTGTTGAATCTCACTCGTAAATTTAAGGTCTATGTCATTGACATTAAGCCCTTCAATTAATGTTTTCAGGACATTAGAGTCACCGTGCCATATGAGAATCAGATCGTCGATAAAACGGCGATAAAAAACGATACAATTACGTGATAGGTTCCTATCTCCAAAGATGTGGGACAGCTCCCACCAACCCATAAAGAGGTTGGCATAGGAGGGGGCAAACTTGGCCCCCATCGCCGTCCCACATCTCTGGAGATAAAAGACACCCTGAAACTCAAAAAAGTTGTGAGTTAATAAAAACTCAGTCACCTGTAGAATATACTGTTGGAAATCTGTCGTGAAAGAGGACCAATTTTTTAGAAAAAATGATACAGCTTCCAATCCTTTGGAATGTGGAATGGTAGAATAAAGTGCTGTAACATCAATGGTTGCCCATAGATGTACCCCTTCCTGCCATTTAATGTCCTGTACCAAATTCATTAAGTGCTTGGTATCTTTAAGAAAACTGGGGAGTGATTCCACAAATGGATGTAGGATCATATCCAACCATTGGGACAGATGTTCAAAAAGAGACCCTATACCACTTACTATTGGACGTCCTCTGACATCCTGCAGGGACTTGTGCACCTTTGGGAGGTGATGGAAAACAGGAGTAACCGGATGTTCAACATATAGGTATGACAAAGTTTCTTTATCAATAAAGCCATTTTCCATCCCTTCGTCCAAAAGGTGCAATAGTTCTCTCTGAAAACGAAAGGTTGGATCGGTTGGTAGTATTGAATAGCAGCAATCATCATTTAATTGACGCAGTGCTTCGTTTATATAATCCATTCTATTCAGTACTACCACCGAGCCACCTTTGTCCGCATTTTTCACCACAATATTCTGGTTATTAGCCAAAGAGGAAAGGGCTTCCCTTTCAGCTCTACCCAAATTATCAGGTCTCTGTTTTGAAGACTTTGATAATGTTCTTAGATCACTCTCCACTCTTTTATAGAAGTTTTCAATAACTGTTCCCCTACTATGTATGGGGTAAAATTTAGATGGCGATTTAAGACTTTTCACTTTATTTGTACTAAGTCTAGCCCCTGGCTGATTGCCTTCTATAAAAAGAGTGTTGAGTGAAACCAAATCACAAGAGTCAGGAAACGAAAGGTCGGTGTTGAGATTAGTGGTAACCCACTGTGTACCCCGACTTTCGTCTGGTGGTACTACATCTCCACCTGAATAATGACCCTTCAATGTAACATTGCGGATTAGACGATTTACATCAATTACAGTTTTAAAGAGATTGAAACTTGTAGATGGCACAAATCCCAATCCCAGGCTCAGTACATATATCTGAGTCTCAGACAATGTTTCATCTGAAAGATTAATCACACATGTTACTTGTACTTCGTTTGGTTCCTTATCTCTCTCAGTTTGTACCCTCTTTTTGCCTGTCCCATAGCCCCTCCCCTGTCGGGGTTGCTTTGGGGCAAGGAAAAAACCTGCTGTACTTGTTCATGTCCAATATCAGGGTTAGCGGGTAAAGCTGACCTCATGGTGTTAGCCACAATTACATCTCTTTGGGATACTGCTGGCTCACTGGCTTTATACTTAGTGTTAGTCTCCCTTTGTTTTGTTGCAGGATCTACCTCTGATGTTTTATTGTATGTAGGTGCACTGTATACTATTCCCTCAGTTTGTTTATGTTTGAGGATTCCTTTCTGTGGTATAAGCTCATCCCCACTAGTGCTGTCCCCTGATTCTGCCTCAGTGTCTGAAAAAGTTACTTGTGACTGTCTCCTCTCTCTTCTATTTCGTCTTCCCCTATTGCGGTTCTGTTGCCTACGAACTTGTGTCCGTCTAGATCTATTCCACACATACACTGAATCAGTGTCATAGTCAGTCTGATCTCGGATATACTTATTATGTTTAGTGTTGATAATAGTTCTTTTTGCTTCTGCTATAGTGTCTCGTAATACAGTATCAAATCGACCATAATCTACATCCTCTTTTCTAGAATTAAGTTCCATTTGTATCTCACATATATTATCTCTAACTGTAGACAATAATTTTGATTTGTAATCACATAATAATATCATAAGCCTCACAGAACATTCCGTTAATATTGAGTTCCAAGCTTTTATAAAATCAGTATCATTAGTATCAAAAGTGGGGTACTTATTTACCCTTAACCCCCTAGGGACAATACATAATTCAACATATTTATTCATAGACCAAATGTCCCATTGAAGTTTTATTTCCCTGATTTTCAGCTTCTCCATATCATCAAAAAGTTCTCCTAGTGAGGAATAGGCTTTATCCGTTGAAAAAATCCTTGATAGCTCTGTATCAGGTTCACCCCCAGTCTCTATAGGTTGCAGTGAAAAGTACTGTGATACTATTTGATCGTCCATAACAAGATTGTTACCCTGCATGTTGGGAATAGGTCTCTCTAGCGTCGCCTGGAACGCTTAATAATTATACCAAAGACACAAAGTGAGAAAACCTAATACCCAACAAGAATTAAACAACGTCCCATCTCAAGTGTACTGCACAAACAGGAGCAATGTAAGCAAACAGTCTCAGGTTGTGGACAGATGTCGAAATAAATTTCAGGCAATGAGGTAGTGGTGCGTAGTACAGGAATATGCAGATATATATATAGAATGATACAGTCTCACCTCTGTTATTACTTTTAGGTTCACACAGTATTCCGCTGTTTTTCCCTTTTCGGTCAAAGAATTACCGCTGGGTTTCTGCACACTCGCACCCACCAGGGGGGGCGTGTACAGTGCTGTATCAGATGTAATCCACAAAACGTTCCGTAAATCTTTACACTCACTTGCCGCTTGCCGAGTGTTCAGCCGATTCACTCCTTCTGAGGATCAGAGGCCTACCGCCCACCAGGGGGCATGTCCAGGACTCTACCGGACAATCCTCCAATCCGAGTGCTCGACTGATTTTCGTCACACCCGTTTCCACCAATCCAGGGACTGCAGTCTGGAACCATAGGAATCCTCCGTTTCCTGTTTACCCCCATCTCTTATCTGAACAGCACCCATACCATGCCGATTAGTATTTTGCCTCATAAAGGGCTGGATTACAAGTGGAGCAGTATTTTGCGCTTAAGCTTTAACTCCGCTAGAAGCACTAAACTGGCGCGCGCAAACAAACGAACTTCAAATATTGCGACCACATTAAAATATTCCCCCACAGTCTTCAATAGAGTGTGAAAACTAGAGAAAAAAAACTAATACTCTTACTCGCACACAAACCCGATCACATTTTCTCAAGTGGGCCAACCCGACGTAAAATATTAATATTTCACATTCCAATGCTCTTAGAATATGTTCTATTTGTTCTTAAATACATATTTCTATATATATATATATGTTGGTTTTATGGTAAAAAATATATCATATTATAGGATGAGACCTACTGAAATCCTATTGGCTGATTTGAACAGTCAATAGAATTTCAGTAGGTATCATCCTATTGGATTTGTTGAACAGCCAATAGGATTTCAGAAGCTCTCATCCTATTGGCTGATTTAAATTTGAAGATTTAAATCAGCCATAAGTAATGCAAGGTACGCCATTTTGAAACGACTACCTTGCATTCAACTTCAGTGTACGGCGGCGACCGTATGAAGAGGACGCTCCGCGCAGGATGTCTTCGGCTTTCAGGATGGCTTCGCTCCGCGCTGCCGGGATGAAGATAGAAGACGTCCTCGGGATGGATGAAGACCTCACCGCCTGGATAAAGACCTCGCCGTCTGGATGGAGATGGATGTCCGGACTTCAGCAACCGTGAGTAGATCTTCTGGGGTTATTGTTAGTTTTTGTTTTTTTTTGTTTTTTAGATTAGGGCTTTGGGCTAATGCCCTTTTAAGGGCAATGCAAAATAGCTAAATGCCCTTTTAAGGGCAATGCCCATACAAATGCCACTTTAGGGGCAATGGGTAGCTTAGTTTGTTTTTAGAGTTAGGTTTTTTATTCTGGGGGGTTGGTTGGGTGGTGGGTTTTACTGTTGGGGGGGGCTTTGTATTTTTTACAGGTAAAAGAGCTGATTTCGTTAGGGCAATGCCCTGCAAAAGGCCCTATTGGTAGTTTATTGTAGGCTAGGGGGTGTTTTTATTTTTATAGGGCTATTAGATTAGGTGTAATTGTTTTTATTTTTGATAATTTCGTTTATTTTTTTTTGTAATCTTAGTGTTTTTTATTTTTCATGATTTTAGTGTTAATTATTTTTGGTAAACAGATTTTTTAAATTTTTTCGTAGGATTTGTTTTTTTAAGTTGTAATTTAGATTTTTAAATTTTTTTCTTAGTGTTAGGTTTTTTTAAATTTGTAATTTAGATATTTTAATTGGTAGTATTTTTTATACTTAGATTAGTTATGTTAGGTTAATTTATAGTTTAATGTTAGGTTTATATTTATTTCACAGGTAAATTTTTATTTATTTAAATAGAGTTATATTGTAATTTTAATTTAAAGTTAGGGGGTGTTAGGTTTAGGGGTTAATAGTTTAATTTAGTGTTTTGCGATGTGGGTGGCCAGCGGTTTGGGGGTTAATAACTTTATTATAGTGGCGGCGATGTCGGGAGCGACAGTTTAGGGGTTAATAGGGTTATTTAGGTGGCTGTGATGTCGGGTATGGCGGATTAGGGGTGTTTAGACTTGGGGTTTATGTATTTCCCCCATAGACATCAATGGGGTTGTGTTACAGAAATTTTTCATTCCGCGATCGCAGGTGTTAGTTTTTATTCTAACACTCTCTCCCCATTGATGTCTATGGGTGAAAGTGTGCACGAGCACGTCAAAGCAGCCCTTGGATTTTGTGCGGTATGGAGCTTAACGCAACCATATCGCACGCACAAGGAGGCTTTTCAGAAACTCGAAATGATAGAGCTGTGGAGGGTGAAATATCGCAACTTTTGTTAAATTCATTTCGCACCCTGTTTAGCGCAAAACTCGTAATCTAGGTGATAGACCGCTATGTAAAGGCACATCTGCTGACTTTAGCCTCCAAAAACTGCAGTTTTTTTTTAATAATTTAAAAAAAAAAATTTAATTTTTTTTAAAGAAAACACTTAAGTTTGGGGGCAATTGGGGACATTTAGAAAATTAACCAGAGGTGCTTGCGGTAGCAATAACCAGTCACTTGTAATGGCTGGTTATTTATCGTGCGCCCGCAAATGGGTAAATTTGTCCGTTTGCGGGTGCGCAATAATTTAGCGCTCCACTTGTAATTTAGCATTGTGTGTTTAACCTCTATAAATGGGTAAAAACACAGTTCAAGTCAGCCCCAGAGCAGCAATGCACTACTGGGCGCTAGTTAAACACTTCTGGTAAGTCAATGACAAGAGACAAATGTGTTTAGCCACCATTCACTAGCTAGTCCTATATACATATTGTTTCCAACAAAGGACACCAAGAGAACAAATTAAAATTGATAATGTGATAATGAAAGTGAATTTAAGTGTCTTAAAATTACACGTTCTGTGTGATTAATGAAAGTTTAAAAATGTTGTCCTTATAGCCAGGATTTTAATAAATTTGAGAAATAAGAATAAGGGGCTCGATCCGATAAAAATCGTCGCTCGCAAAAGCTGGCAACGCCAATATTTGCGCTGGTTTGGTATCACATATACGGCGTAACCTAGAAGTTACGCGCGTATATTTCTGCCGTCGCCCGTAGTTTTTTGGGCCATAGGCAGGTATACCAAACCAGCGCAGTTTGGTATCCAATATACAGCGTAAGGACTTACGTGGCGAAAATGGAGAAATCTTACTCCATTTTCACCTCGCCACAAAAAGCAGCTGTAAGAAGCCTTACGCTGACTATTGGAGCCCCGTAACTCCGTAAACTAGCTGCTAAATAAACCTAACACCTAACGCATGCGCAATGTCTATCTACCTGTCAACCGCGATCTGCTAAATAAAACCTAACACCTAACGCATGCGCAATGTCTATCTACCTGTCAACCGCGATCCTCCGCCGCAATCCCTAATAAAGTATTTAACCCCTAAACCGCCGCCATCTACATAAACTAACCCCCTACTGTGAGCCCCTAAAACCGCCACCATCTAACTGATCTATCCCCTAATGTGAACCCCTAAAACCGCCGCCATCTACCTGATCTATCCCCTAATGTGAACCCCTTACACCGCCGCCATCTACCTTATCTATCCCCTAATCTGACCCCTTACACCGCCGCCACCTATATAAAAATTATTAACCCCTAATCTAATCCCCCTATACCGCCGCCAGCTATATTAATATTATTAACCCCTAATCTAATCCCCCTAAAATAATTATCTCTATTACCAGCCCTTAAAAGGGCCTTTTGCGGGGCTTTGCCCCAAAGTAAACAGCTCTTTTGCCCTATAACCTGCCCTCCCTACACCGCCGCCACCTATATTAATAGTATTAACCCCTAATGTAAGCCCCTTACACCGCCGCCATCTATATTAAAATTATTAACCCCTAATTTAATCTACCTACCCCGCCGCCAGCTATATTATCTATATTAACCCTAAGTATATTATATCAAAGCACAAAATTAGCTACTTCATATACACAAATAAGCATGACAATGGAATTTCTCAAATATTTTATACTCAGTTGGTATAAACAGTCATTTTAAATACATTACTGGAAAAACAATTTTACAGTGTACTGTCCCTTTAATCATGAAAGAAAAATTTTGGGTTTCATTTCCCTTTAAGATGCTCCAAACCTATCTGGCTCTACAAATTTTACACAAGGCTACAACAGAAACTGCTGCAAAAATCTTTATGATGGATTTTATGGGGCAGACTCGTATTACTAGATATTTTAGGAAAATATTAACTTATAACAAAGACATAAAACAACAGAACTTGTCTGCACGTGCAGATAGTTTTTTTATACAGGATCACCATAATAATTATACTAGTTTTGAAATTTTATGTCAGTCTGGACTCGTATGAAATTTGATTTATTTTTAATATTAGAGATTGACTAAAGCATTTTTTAAAATAATTTAATAAAGCATCTTGTTTTAAACTAGGGAATGTAAAAATGTGAGAATTACGCTCTATGAGCTGTATTTTTTTTTTATAGATTTATTTATTATTTTCCAACAATGTACAACAACATAATTTGGGCAAAATTATTACATTGACACATCTCACAGGATGATTTAAACATAAAAAAAGAAACCCAGCAGAGTGCTACATATGCTTTTTCTAACCACATATTTAGCTTTAAAATTCCTTTTTTGAAACTATAACTAACATAAATCATTACAATAGGATGCAAAGGAACCTTTCTTGACCCAACTCAAGGTTACATTTTAGGCCACACAATTTCTTGACATTCATATCTCTACAAATATAAAGAATTAATAACAAACAGATACATATGTTAAATATAGATTATACCTCTCTACATCTTACAAAAATACATCCTGTATTTTCTTAGCCCAATTTAAACAAAAAATAAAAAAAAATTAATATCTAAATTCCTAGTAGTGCTGATAATTAACTTAATAGATACCTAGGTTATAGCCCTGGAGAAAAGATGCACTTGTTGGAAAGATTTTCTAATGAAATAAAAAACACATAACAATAAATAACAAAAAACCACATGAGACAAAAAACAAGAGAGGGAGAAAAAAAAAAAAAAAAAAAAATTAGGAAAAAAGGGGGGAAGGAAAAGAAGGAAGGAAGGAAACCCCGGTACCTCTCTCTTCACCCCTCTACCTCTCAATATATGGCCGTTAAAATAAATTTTCTGATGCTAACTGTCATACTGAATGGGCAAAAAAGTTTCTATAAGTATCGGTAGAGCACAAGGGAGCTAATATTCGCTTCTGTATGGAAAGTGAGTATAAATTAATTATCGGACTCCAATTCCTAACAAATACCTCGGCCCTATCTTTAAATTGTAAAATTGTATTATGTGATTCAAACACAAGTTGTTGAAGCAACATGTTACGGAAGTGAGAGAATCTGGGAGGAAATCTGTCTTTCCATTTTTTCAATATCAGAATTCTAATTACCATAATTATTGTATTTAATATCCTGATATTTTTAGGTTTAACCCTAATTAGGTTCGGATGTATCAAAAAGATTGTATGATAGGCTTGTATTTTAAAACAATCATGGAACTGCCGATTATACCAATGGTTAACTTTGCCCCACAGTTGGTTTATTTTGGGGCAATATAAAACCATATGTAGAATATCCGCATTTGATAAGTGACATTTTGGACACCCTTGTTGTATTGAAGAAGAGAATTTAGACATTTTGAGGGGAGTTAAATATGAGTTGTGTAATAATTTAATCTGTGATTCTTTCCATGCAATTGACACATTCAATTTCTCCAGTGCAGAAAAACTATAAGAGATATTAATTAATTCAAATCGAGGGAAGTGTTGATACCAGAAAGAGACCAAATTTTGGGAAGAAATTTGGCCCTGTTTTGCAAGCATTATATTGTATAAAAGAGAAATTGTAAATTTGCCTGCAACAGCTTTTTTAATACACTCATTAATGTCTGACCATCGTAAATCAATACAACTATTCCAATTTTGCGAGTTAATAAAGTGCCGGGTTTGAAAATATGCAAATAGACTATGTTTTGGTAAATCAAATGAATCCATTAGATCATTAAAAGAGAATATCTGTCCTGAAGAACTAATAAGCTGGTACATATACTTAAGGCCCTTTTGGGCCCATATGCTATATATTTGCTCATTAATTCCTGGAGTAAATTCTGGGTTGCCTTGAATTGGTAAATACGCTGAGAATCTAAAATCTACATCGCCTATACTACAAATTTTTTGCCATGCTATGATTATATTCTTAAAGGATATAAGATTACAAATGTTTGATGGGAGTTTTTTAATTGAACAATGCAAGATTGCTTTTAAGGAGAAGGGAGCTATAAATAAACTCTCTGTCTCTGCAGACAAAATTTTGTTTGAACTGATCAACCAACCCATAGCTATTTTGGTTAAAGTCATCAAGTTGTAAAGTTTAATATCTGGCAAAGCCAGTCCACCATTTCTCTTTTTTTGGCAAAGTTTAGCAATTGAGATACGAGGCTTTCGTTCTTTCCATAAAAATTGTGAACATGCAGTATAGAATTTTTTAATTTCCTGGTTAGGAATGAATAATGGAAGATTTTGCAGTAAATAAAGTATCCGTGGAAAAATAATTATTTTAACTAGGTTAACTCGAGCCGAGAGAGGAAGGGGAAATGACAACCAATTTTTAAGATCTGAAATGGCTTTCTCAAAAAAACGGTTTAAAATTGTTTGGGGCGGAGCTGGAGGTGAAGCGCGAGAATTGAATGCGGGCAGTAGTTCCCGGGTAACAAGCAGCTTCTGTGTACCGAGCTCTGTTGGTTCATCGTGCCCCATATCCTGAAGCCCTTACCGCTCTCACTCTACATCTGTGAGCTTGTTGTTGGGCATTGGAGCTATTGGAGCCATTTGTCCTTTGCTCCGGGGAAAAAGTCAGTACTTTGCTGAAAGGCGTATTGGCACACGCTGCACCGCTACTTTGTTCTTTGGATCTAAGGAAGGAACTGGGACAGATCTTAGCAGCGGTGGACGCTGCGGATGCGGCTCATGTACAGGAACCGGTTCAGAAATATCTGAGGGTGAGAAATAACATAGCCCTACGGAGCAAGTGTGATGGGAAGACGGAGCAGGGTGACAGCAGTGCCCACCTAGTGTAACAGACGCCGATCGAGGCAGGTGAGTCCTGTTTCTGGAGCGATCCGGAATCTAGCTTACCAGCCTCTCGGCTGATGACACAGATCATAGGACCTCATCGCTCCTGAAACGAAGGTACCGGTATCCTTGCATTTCTATCTTTATGCATCTGGGCCGAATTAATAAGCCTGTATTTTCTTAGAGACATATGGGAAATTAATCTCTGGATAAGCATAATTTTCTGCATTCTCGTTTTCTTCTTTTTTTTTGCCTCAGTCATTGCCTCAGTCATCTCCCTAAAGGGCCAGATTATTTCGTTTGCCTGGCTTTAAAACTTTAAGATCTGCCACTGTTTTAAGGTGCCTATCTGGAGATTTCATATACTTACAGGAATCTACAGAAATTTGGTTAAAGAGACACTGTCCTGCCTTTTAGGGTTTCTACATGTCAACAAAGGTCTGAGTATAAGTTTGGCGTTATATGGAACCTCTATTTAGCTACTAAATACAAGTCTAATATCCTGGTAATTAAAAAAGACACTACACAGCTGGTAAAAAAAAAAAAATTCTGAAAACCAGTAACTATAAAAGAGACGCTTTCCAGTCTCCCAAGACTCTCCTGTAAATCTTGTTGCAATCTGTGTTCCCTTAAAAAGAAGGAGTGAAGAAGGGAAGAGGGAGAAGGAAAAAAAAAAGGGCTGGAGGAGTGGAAAGAAGAAGAAAAGGAAAAGAAGGGAGGAAAAGAGGGGAAAAAGGAAGAGAAAGTAAAAGGGAAAAGGCGCCTTAGCGAAGATCGGTTATCTTAATAGAGACTGTATACAGCTACTAAGGGCCTCTATAGAAACCTTGCTGCCAGAAAGAAAGTATATTTAGTCGCAGTGAAAATTACATACAAAGTCTGGATATTCTAATAACCCTTTTTCTCTTTTATGTAAATAATATTTAGAGTAAAGATATTATCCATCCTTCAAGAGCACATATTTACCTATAAGGGTCTGTATATGTAGCCTGCTGTCCTCTGAAGCCCTTGTCCACTGATTAAGTTTAGGATATAACTACTTGGTAAAAGAGACGCTATCCAGTTGTCAACCTGTTGGCATAGAGAGACACTATCCGGCTTTTCTTTTTTTTTTTTTTCTTTTTTTTTTTGTTTGTTGCTGTTTCTGTAAACTTTGTGGCTGTAAAAAGGCCCCATACAAAGTGTGTAAAGATAAAGACAAGACAAGTTAGCTGGTTTGGATTTTGGTACTAAGTCTACTATTTAGGTCTTTAAACTGTTTTACATGATATTCTATGATGCTTGGTATCTGAAAATTGGTTATCTAATTACTGTTGATTAGCTATGTTGTTTTGAATTTAAGAGCCATAAAGGCTATATTTGATTACATGCATATATACACCTAAGTTAGCAGATTCTGTAATTTAGAAAAAAGAGTTTATATTTAGGAGAAATCCCTCAGATCTTATAGCCACATAACTTTACATTGGTTTATCTGTACCTGCTGTAAAGATATCATAGACTCTTCTTTAAATGTGCTGTGTATGAAAATTAGAAAAACAAACTATTTTTTTCCTCCCTTTTTTCCATTTGACATCAAGTATCAGTGATGACATATTCTTTTGGATATTTGCTGATAGTTCATTGTAATTTTGGCACCTTATAATAATATAGCTAGTACATGTTTAACTACACAATTTTTCACCATCGCACTTATTAGGAGCTCAATTGCTACACTTACTTAATTTGTAAACACCCTTTTTTTTTTTTTTTTTCTTCTTCTCTTTTCTTCTTCTCTTCACCACACTATTCAACTAAGTTACTTAGTTTTTGAACATCACTACATTTATTTATTTATATTATATATATATATATATAGATATATATATATATATACACACACACAAGTATTCTTTTTCCTATATGGAAAAATTTCTCACTCATTCTAACACACGATCACCAATTATGCCGCCAAAAGTAAAAGATAAGAAGTCCAAAATATTAGATAATAGCTCTGATAGCATTGCTGGATCCCAAGCCTCTACCCAAGAGTATCCAGCATTAATGATGCAACTATCTGAATTTTTTTTCCCCCAGCTAGATTCAATTAAAAAGGAATTAGGTGGCATTACAAATGAAATTGCAGCAATAGCATCCGATCTAAAGCAGTTTGCCTCTAGACTAACAGAGGCTGAGGAAAGGATCTCTAATATAGAGGATCAACTTAATAGTCAAGAAGAAGTAGTCAACAAACATGATAACAAATTACTCACTCTAACAGCTAAAATTGAGGATATTGAAGACCGCGCTAGGCGCAATAATATTCGATTAGTGGGCCTCCCCGAAACACCGGCTTATGACGACCTAATCCATTTTACTTCCCAGCTTCTCCCTCAAATGTTAGGTTTTCCTAAAGAAAAACTACCCATTCCTATAGAAAGAGCACACAGAGTAGGAGCAAATAGATCTAATCAAGAGGGCTCTAGCCGAGATAGGATGCTTATATTTAAAGTTCTAAATTTCCAAGATAAATTAGAGTATTTTAAATATTACCGTAAAAACTTGCCATTCATGATAGATAATCGCAAAATACTTCTTTTTCAAGATTTTTCGAATGAAACCCAGATAAAAAGAAAGGAGATGTCCCCCTTTTTTCCACAATTGATAGATAAAGGATATAAAGTTAGGATGATATACCCAGCAAAAATAATTGTGGAGAATAATGGCAGAATTAACACGCTTAATAACAGTAAAGAAGCTAGAGATTTTCTAATCCATGATAAACTTTAAAATAATAATATTCCCACCATTTTCAGATCTTATCTAATCATGCGGTGTCTATGGTTAGACAGATGTTCTATCCAGGTTGTTTTAAGTCTTGTCTTGTGTTATGTGATTTTATTATTAAAATACATTTTTTTTTTTTCCCTTCTTTCTCCCCCGGTACCTCCCTCTCCCCTTTTTTTCTTTTTTTCTTTTTTTTTTCCCCCCTCCTCACCCTCACATATATCTCTACCTTACCTATCGTGGCCCATTAGATTAAGGTTATTAAGTTGTCATGACAGCACCTCTTAAAATTCTTTCATGGAATGTCGGGGGAATAACATCCCCTATTAAACGTAAACAAATTATATCTTTATTGGGTAAACACTCCCCTGACATTGTATTTCTACAAGAAACCCACCTCAAAGAGGCTGAACTTCCTAAATTAAGATCACGTTGGGTAGGACGGGTTATCGCAACCACTTGTGTGAGCCGGAAGTGTGGAGTTGCTATCTTATTAAATAAGAAATTAGAATTTGAAATTATTAGTATTGAATGTGATACAGATAATAGATTTATCATTATGAAGATTCGGATTAGAGGATATGAACTAATTTTATGCAATGTTTATGGTCCAAATCAGTTTTCTTGCAGATTTTGGGACACAATTCAAAACAAATTATATCCTCATTGTAGTGATAGACTTATTTTAGGTGGGGACTTTAATATGGTATTCTCTCCGAATATTGATAGAATGTCCCAGAGTAAACGACAAGATATGAAGGCTAGCAAGTATTTTAAAACCTTTTGTTCTTCTCTTAAACTTAATGACATTTGGAGGACCAAATTTCCTGACACCATAACATTTTCTTGTGAATCCAAAGCGCATTGTACATTCTCAAGGATTGATTATATCTTAGTCTCAGAACAGCTTCTTCAGCTAGGTCTATCTCCTCAAATTTATGATATTATTATTTCGGATCACGCGATAATTTCTCTTAATATCCATTTATATCAAAGAGAGAACTCTCATAATTCTAGTTTCTTTTTTCCTCAGTATTTATGTAATAACAGCAAATTTATAAATTGGCTAAAACTACAATGGCAAGATTTCCTTAGGAACAATATTTCATACTACAATAAAAGTGAAATATTCTGGGAAACCTTTAAAGCTGTACTCAGAGGCCAAATTAAGTCTTATTTATGTCATTATAAAAAGAAATCTCTACAGAATGAAAGACAATTATCTAACCAAGTCAAAAATGCTTTTAATCAATATAAGCTTCATTCCTCCCAGAGCAATTGGATATATTATTCTCAGTGCAGAATTAAAAGAGATATATATATTAAGCAGCAATGTCTTGAGGAAGATACTAAATTGGCCAATCGTTTTAGAGGTCATTATGGTAGTTCAGCCAAATACTTGGCCAGAATTACCAAAAATAATAAAAGCAGAAATTACATTCCGGCTATTAAGGTTGCACACCAGAGATATACAGACAATAATAATATCAGAAATTTTTTTTTTGAATATTTTCAAGAACTATATAACACCCAACCGATAGACAATTCTAATAAACACTTTTTTTGGAATAAGATTTCCATCCCTCAACTTTCTCTCTCAGATGTAGAAATCTTGAATGCACCTATTACTAAGGAAGAAATATTGTTAACAATAAAAAATGCAAAATTGAACAAAGCTGCAGGGCCAGATGGGATCCCGGTAGAATTGTATAAAATACTTATGGAAGAGACAAGTAACTTATTAGTGGCTATGTTTAATAATTATTATATTACTTCTTCCCCTATATCAAATCTCTTCTCAGCAGCTAATATAACCCTTATCCATAAAAAAGGACCCTGAGTACACAGCTTCATATAGACCTATATCTGTCTTAAATTCAGATTATAAAATCCTTTTATCTATCATAGCTAATAGAATGAACACATTTTTGCCTAAAATAATCCATATGGATCAAACGGGCTTTATTAACGGACGTACTGTAACCTCTAACTTACGGAAAGTTGAAATACTGTTAGATTTTTTTTGGAATCAAAATCTGACTTCAAACAATGATAAGCTTGATAAGGATCTAGCTATACTTTCTATAGACGCCGAGAAGGCATTTGATTCCATATCATGGGATCACCTGCTACATTCTTTAGAAAGTTTTGGTATTAAAGGTCACTGCTTAGATTTCATAGCCAAGATCTATAAAAATCCATACTCAGCACTTTTGATTAATGGCAATCTTTCCAATAAAATCGTGTTAGGGCGAGGCACCCGACAAGGCTGTCCTTTGTCGCCTTTATTGTTTAATATTGCAATCGAGCCTCTAGCAATCTGGCTCCGTTCAGAACTAGTTGGGATGAGAGTGGGCACAATGACGTTCAAAATCTCTCTCTATGCTGACGATTTGCTAATTTTTTTAGAGGATTCGATAAAGTCCATTCCAAAAATTCTTAATTTACTTTCAACTTTCAGTTCATTTGCAGGGTATAAGATAAATCTCCAAAAAAGTGAACTTTTATGGATAAAAAAACATAAGGGAAGCTGTACTGATCACCCTTTTAAAAACACAGACAATATCAAATATTTGGGTATTATATTACATAGGAATCCCAAGATGTGGTATAATTTAAACTCTATGAGCTGTATTATAAGTTACTTATTAGGTGGCACATGGTTCAGCAAGCAATCCATAACATTTTCCCTGATAAGTCTCTGAAATGCTGGCGAAAATGTGGACTAGACGGCTCACATTTGCATATATAGTGGAACTGTCCCAGCCTTTAACCTCTATGGAAGCAAGCTTTTGAGATGTGCTGTTGAACCAGGATCACTCTGATGCTACAGTGCTACCATAGCACTCTTCCACCATACTATCAATAGGCTGTGACCCGAACAGAGATCACTTGTCATTGCAAACCTCAGCAAGTAAATTAGCCCTGACGAGGGCCTGGCTGTAAGACACCTAGCTGGTTTCAGGTCCTATATATAATTGACTATATTCGCAGTATGAAAGAATATGTTCATAACTCTCAAGGTGCATTTGATAAACACCTTCTGAATTGGAGCACAATAGGACAAGAACTTGAAGACAGATAACTATACCTAATCCTTCCAATAATTAGGCGGCTTTTGAGATGAAAGCCTTGAGGTGTGGAGGGAGTGCTATGGCTTTTTACCTCCCTCCCTCTTCTTCTTCATTTTCTTCAACCCACCTCACACCCTTTTTTTTTTTCTCCCTTCTCCTTCCATGTATTACCGTTAAAGACATAGTCTGTATCACTGACAATTAACAAGCTACTTCTACCTCTATTCATAGTTGGCAACTGTCCCATTTTTCCAAAGACAGTCCAGTTTTTTGGGCTTCCTGTCCCTGCTTTTTAAGTGTATCCCTTGTTTTTAAGTCTGTATTTAGTTAATATTGTGTGAAGTGCAGTACTCCCACCACAGATGGCGCTGTGGCTTATGACAGTGGAGGGCCCTCTAGTGGGCCTGTAGCAAAATTAAGGGATAACTGACTTAAAGTCTGGAAAGTTCTAGGTGTTTGATTATATTGTTGCACGTTTGGGGGCGGTTGTCTTTTCTTACCTTTATAGGGTCCTGTTGCAGTAAGATCCAGCCTCTTTTCCTGCATCCAAACTTCAAGGAATTTTGACAGTGAATTCATCTTAGCTGGTGGCCTGGTTGAAGATTATGGAGCGTGCAAGAAGAACTTCAGTGCCTTCTAAGCTCTATAGAGAGGTGGTGGAGGTGTTATCTCGGCAGAGAGTACCTGCAAGGGAGAGTGGAAGATCAGATAATGAAGATGTGGTACCCTCTACTCCTCAAACGCAATGATGAAAACGTATTCCTCCAATCGTTGCAAGCACCCCAAGGCGTCAAGCCTGTGAGGCCATGCAAAGATTGGAAAAAGCCGGTTTCGTCATCGATATGCTAAGTACAGAATGAGAAGCGGGCAGAGGATCACCAGTCTGGGTTTCCATAAGAAAAAGGTAAGTATTTAAAAAACAATGCTTCAATGTAAATTTGAATGAATTAAAGTGCCCCTGTTTTTATTACTATTTTTAAAAACCGGGCACTTATTCATTCAAATTTACATTCATTTTAAGGGAAAAAAGGAGACTTTGTGTCTAAATGGTTGAAAAAGTATTATGAACTCCTGTGGTTACGTTGTAATTAAAAAAACAGGATGATTAGCAGGTGTACCAGAAGCGTAACTAGAAACCCCAGGGCCCCGGTGCAAGAGTACATGAAGGGCCCCCCTCACCGGTATGGTGTGAGGCTGTCATTAGTTACTATGCATTACTACACACACGTTTATCATAAATGTAGCTTATGTATTAGTACAGTCCATGCATACAGTATATGCACTTATACATATATATATATATACATACACACATACACATACACACACACACACACACACATATATATATATATACACACACACACATATATGTGTATATATATATATATATATATATATCTCCAATGGTTATATACCAGCACAAATGTACAAAATCGGGGTGCTGCCCAGAAGTATGTAGAAATAAAAATCCAAAGAGAGCACTTGCCGTAAAAACAAACGTTTTTAATAAGAGAGTTAACGTATTCGGGGAACAACCCCCGTCCTCAGACTCCTGTGAAAAACAACTACAGTATATTGTTCTAGTAAATGCCCCCAGCGATTGTCATCCCCTGATACGTTTTAATTTTTTTAGACACATAGGCCTAGATTTGGAGTTTGGCGTTAGCCATGAAAACCAGCGTTAGAGGCCCCTAACGCTGGTTTCTTACGGACTCTGGTATTTCGAGTTCAGTTACCGACACTCAAAAATCACCTAACGCTCAAATTTCTACCGACACCTCAGACCCAGTAGTAAACATATACCGACAAAATAAACATCCACGAATCACAAAACAAATATTACACAAACTACACTTACACTCATACAAACACGACACTATATTTATTTTTCAGATTTAATAATTTTTCATCAAAATACAAATGATTAAAGTTGTGAGATCTCGGGTGTTAGAAAAAAAACAACACAAATCCATTTTCCCATTGACTTACATTGACACACGGGAAAAGACCCTCATATACCTACATCTAACTAATAACATTATCACAAACATACACTCATCGATGCATACAAACAATATACACCACATGACATACAAAAAATATTTATTTATCACAAAAAGCACACGATTTAGTTACTTTTTCACACAAGCTCATGACGTCACTCACTTTACGAGGAAAACCAGTCTTAGAAAAAAAAATTACCAATTTTTAGAGCCTCCATTGACTTCTATTGGGAAGACGTGCTCGTGCACGCGAAACCCACATTTCCCTAACGCACGCAAATAGCGTAGACAGAAAAACTCCAAATACCAGCGCTAGAAAATACATGCTTTTATGCGTTAGACCCAGCTATGATAAATAGATCAAGAAATGACTATTTCCCTATGGTGGATTTATGGATTGTACTTATTGAATATTCACAACACCATTAAATTGTTTCAGACTTTTATATTACATCAAATACAAATCAACATCACTAGTAACAAACTTTTATTTTAAAAAATATTACATTTAAACGGACACAAAAATAATGTCAACTTTTCAGGATTCACAAACAGTACACAATGGGAAACAATTATCATTTACCTTTATTATTGCATTTCAGTTATTCAACTCATATGCTTGCAGCAACAGCATATCTACATAGGCTTAACACATGATCAGTCATGGATGCACATACATTAATTTTAACATTCACTCATACATGTGCATTCAAATGATGGGGGAAAAACACATTACATTCTCTTGAGGAATCACAAAACAGAACATATGGATTTTACTGTACTTTTAACATCATGATTCCATCACCAGAAACCATTAGGAATTACGTACAACAAGAACATCATTACACCAGATTACAGATGTCACTTTATGGGAAGGAACAACAATGCCAGACCGCTATATAGAAGTCAGCATATGTGGGACACAATCACAATATATACGTACTTGTACATAACACGCATCACCCATCACGCAACCACAAAGCACACATTTAGATTTTATTATGCACACAATAACAATGTAGCACAATACAACAACACAATGAGGATTTCAGAACTACATAGGCAGCTTAATAATATCATGACGTCATTAGAAGATTCAACCATACACATCACAGATTCACGACTGTACCGCCCCTTTCGGAACTTTAACACTCAATACTACAATACAACATATACGTAAATAACAGTTTGGAACAGCATTATTAGGGAGATTTGAATGGGACAATTAATAAATATTGTCAGATCGCAAATCACTTATATATATAATACTACAGATGACAGCCGGAAGTTATTCCGCATTAGTGCGATTTGAAAGGGACGCATACAATATTGACAGCTCGGCAATCACTTATATACACAATACTACAGATGACAGCCGGAAGTTATTCAGTATTAGTGCCATTTTAATGGGACGCATACAATATTGACAGCTCGGCAATCACTTATATATACAATACTACAGATGACAGCCGGAAGTTATTCAGTATTAGTGCCATTTTAAATGGACGAGTACAATATTGACAGCTCGGCAATCACTTATATATATAATACTACAGATGACAGCCGGAAGTTCTTCAGTATTAGTGCGATTTGAAAGGGACGCATACAATATTGACAGCTCGGCAATCACTTATATATACAATACTACAGATGGCAGATGGGAAGTTCTGAATTATTATTGTGATTTGAAAGGGACGCATACAATATTGACATCTCGGCAATCACTTATATATACAATACTACAGATGGCAGACGGGAAGTTCGGAATTATTATTGCGATTTGAAAGGGACGCATACAATATTGCCAGCTCGGCAATCACTTATATATACAATACTACAGATGGCAGACGGGAAGTTCTGAATTCTTATTGCGATTTTAAAGGGACGCATACAATATTGACAGCTCGGCAATCACTTATATATACAATACTACAGATGGCAGACGGGAAGTTCGGAATTCTTATTGCGATTTTAAAGGGACGCATACAATATTGACTGCTCGGCAATCACTTATATATATACAATACTACAGATGGCAGATGTTACTTTATCATTTACAAACAATGTTGCAGCAACATTGATTGATCACATTCGATGCACATTATACACAACTATGCACTTTCATTCATTTTAGCCTGGACGTGTGCTTGTTACTATAAGATCGCGTTTAAGAAATATTGTTTACGCATATGATCAAACATTACAAACATGCACTGTATGTGTGATATTTGACACTTTCACATTGAGATTCATTGTTGGAAAACAACATTTCAGCAAACAACAAATAAACGCCCACTGTGAAAGCATTCGCGCCACTCACATACAAACAAGTGAATACAATTAGCAATCATTACAAACTCAATACCATTGGACTAATTGTACTATAAATCCCCCAAACAACATGGCCAGAGCATCACTTGTGATCCACATCAGATCAAGTGCATACCTTGTTACGCTGTTTTGAAAGATGGATGACGATGACATGGTAGACGCTGCTGGTGCTGCTATTGGCGAACTAGCTGTTGGTCGAATCAGGCAGCCTCGGCGGCTCAGACTGAGACGAAGGGGTCGTCTGGTTCGATGTCCTCCTGTCTACAGGGTGAGACCCACCTTGGAAAACATGAGCGACTTTGAGGTTTATGATAAGTATCGGCTCGATCGCGAACAGCTCATTGGCCTTTACGATCTTCTTAAACCTCATTTGGAGCCACGTATAAGAATAAGGACTGCTGTTCCCGCCATGAGTAAGATGCTAAGCTGTCTATACGTCCTGGCCTCCGGGAGTTTTCAATCCGGAGAAATGTACATGCATGGCCTGGCTCAAGGTACATTCTCTGTGGTGTTTGATAACTTTCTGGACGCCATGGTACGTATCAGTAAGCAATACATAGGATTGCCACAGAATGATGGTGATTGGATGCGCCTGAAGCGGGAATTCTTTGATATTGCTGAATTGCCAATGTCTTGGGAGCCATAGATTGTACCCACATTGCGCTGCGTGCTCCAATTGATGACTTGCCCTTCAGAAATCGCAAACATTTTCATAGCCTCAACGTGCAGTATGTTTGTGACGCACGGATGAGGATTATGCATGTGTGTGCGAATTTTGGAGGGGCTAGTCATGATGCCCGCATCCTCTCTCTGTCGTCCCTGTGGAGACCGTTTGAGGAAAGACAAATGCCCCCTGGTTATCTCGTTGGTGAGTATTTGTGCACAACATGGTTAATTAGTTTGACAATTGCCACTGTAGTTTTAAAATGTTAGCGTAATGTTCAGCTATAGGATGCAATTTAACCATTTATTTTTATTTCCGCAAATGTCTAGTTTTAGTTCAATGCAGATATGTAGCATGGCTTACCTTAAATGCTCAGATAGAGAATGCTATGTAACCATTTATTTGCCATTTTACACAAGGCTTGATTTAGGAGAAATACGCATATGTAGCATGTCTTAGATGAAATGGGTAGATATTAGCGAATGCAATTTAACCATGTCATTGTCTCTTTACGCTAATGTCTTTTAGTTCAATGCAGATATGTAGCATGTCTTACCTTAAATGCTCAGATAGAGAATGCAATGTAACCATGTATTTTGCATTTTACACAAGGCTTGATTTAGGAGAAATACGCATATGTAGCATGTCTTAGCTGAAATGGGAAGATATTAGCGAATGCAATTTAACCATGTCATTGTCTCTTTCCGCTAATGTCTACTTTTAGTTCAATGCAGATATGTAGCATGTCTTACCTTAAATGCTCAGATAGAGAATGCAATGTAACCATGTAGTTTGCATTTTACACAAGGCTTGATTTAGGAGAAATACGCATATGTAGCATGTCTTAGCTGAAATGGCAAGATATTAGCGAATGCAATATAACCATGTCATTGTCTCTTTCCGATAATGTCTTTTAGTTCAATGCAGATATGTAGCATGTCTTACCTTAAATGCTCAGATAGAGAATGCAATGTAACCATGTATTTTGCATTTTACACAAGGCTTGATTTAGGAGAAATACGCATATGTAGCATGTCTTAGCTGAAATGGGAAGATATTAGCGAATGCAATTTAACATGTCATTGTCTCTTTCCGCTAATGTCTACTTTTAGTTCAATGCAGATATGTAGCATGTCTTGAAAGGACAAAAAAGAAAAACAACGGCACTACATTAGCTGTGTCCCTCAGTATGTTGTATTCTCCTGGAATTTGAGAAATAACACAAAATCAATATATGTGGGGACTTAGGTGCTGTACACTAAAAGAGGCAAACTGGAAAAATCAATTGCAAACTGCAATTGAAAGAGTGTACTGGTAGCACTCAACAGCAAAACACTGGTGAATTGGCCTGATATGCCTAGGTACTCGGCCCCAGACAAGACGATTTAAAACTTAACTTTTATTAGTTTTATGATAAAAAAAGAAAAAAGGGGTGTTAAAATTCCAACTAGTGTTGAAATGGGAGAATGTGACTCCTAGGGAGAATATTCTGACAAATAGGTGATATGCTCTCCAGGTTGTGTTTACTTGAAGGGGAGGAAGAGATAATTACACATATAATAATTCCCAAAATTATAGGATGGTATTTCTTCCTTGTAGCTACCCCCCTCTTTTAGGTAGATTCCTCACAAAATACAGGGGTGAGTGAGACCACTAAATAGGGAACCCCTGATTATAGTTTCCGAATGGAATATACTTGTATAGGAGTCACGGATGTGGATATTGTACTTTGAAATATCATGCAATAGTCCCCATGCACCACAACAGGTATTTAATTCGAAATAACAAATAAACTGAAATTGCTCTAATATGTAACCCCCCTTAAAAGGGCACTGTATTTACAGTTCTTTACTGTTGAATGGACTCAAATAGCGGTGTCCTATCGGCTGTTCTAACTTATAATCATACCACCAGTGAATCAGAGTCAGTTCTCACTCTGTGAGAGTGTAACAAATATCTTCAATCCTAGATTCCTGGTTACTTTTTAATATTGCACTATATTTGTGCTTAACTTGTCTGTATTGATGATCTTAGATAGACAACGCGTTACCATATGTCCTAATAGGGAGCTATTGGTAGAATTCTAAAGGTAGTGTGAAGGTTACGTTAAAGTTATTAAGCCTAGGGGAAACCCCTTTTAAGATACCACCGATTATATAGCACCCGCTATTTTTATATTATTATCAAATTAGTTTACTTGAGTATACAATGTTAGAGCAGTTCTAATAAACAGTAGATTCGTGTCTGTTCAGTGTGTTTGGTGCACTATATAAATCTCGAGATAAATTGTTACTCCAGGGTATTTATTGCTTGTATATTTGCAGTGGAGTCGTTGTACCGTTTGTAAATGACTCTCCGGTATTGTAATCAGTGTATTCCAAAATACTGGTGTTAGTATTAGCAGGGTCTCTATGTATTAGAGGCTTAATGTAGTTTAAGCTGAATCGACTCACGGCTTAGGTCTAAAGTACTTCGTATGCGGTTATGCACTATATATTTAAAGACCAAATGTAGTTTAAGCTGAGTCGGCTCACCGCTTCTGTCTAAGGTGCCTGTTTGTTATTGGACACCGTTCGGTAATTACATTAAAGAAGGGATTCCTTCATTAGTAAGGCTACATAGAACTGAAGCGGCTCTTTTTTCTAGGTCTCACTCACACGCAGGCATACCATTTAAGTTAAATTCTAATAAAACATTCTGCTACCATTCCACACAGTTGTTTAAGTTTAAAAAAGGAGAATAGTCTCCAGCTTCCCTGACATGTTTCGCCACTAAAGGCTTTGTCAAAGGTTGGGCGCCCGCCTTTCTGAGGGCCTTTTATTGGCTGGCAATTGAAAGGCTGGACTCTATCTTCGTTTCTGATTGGTTACCTTCCTTGCAATGTTATTGCTGGAAGAAGGAGGTGTGTTTGCCTGCCGTGATCTGATAGGCATCTGTCACTTGTATCCATTGTTTACTAGCATGTAGCTGAGTAGATGTGTATGTATATTTTGGAATGAGAACCGGGGAGAAAAAAGGGGGCACACAAAGCTTGGAAAGTCAGCATTTGTGGAGTTTACCGGGTCATGAATGCAGGACACCAATGGTGGGGAAAATTACATAAGGCATCGAAAATAATAATGATACTAATAACGAGGTGATATAAATATTATAGCAAAATCAACTGGGTGAAATAAAGTGCAATTTTCGCTAAATAACGGTCATCCTTCTAATTTGAATAGTGATTGTTGCTGGATGCATGAACAAGTGCCCTAGTGTGAATGAGGAGAAGACTAAAAATCGTGAAAAATAAATAGATGAAAATAAAACTATAAACACAAACTGTGCTTCTTAATTTAATTTCTAAGTGTTGAATGGTGCTAGTTGTGACAGGTATTTTGTGAATAGAAGTATTTTACTATGTTTAAATTTACCGTGTACAGTAACGTGAAGGGGGAGGAAAAATGTTTGAATGGTATATTCCAATTCAATTTAATTGCTAAGCATATGTGGAATGTGCTGATGTGCTGGTCCCTATGGGCTGTGTCTGGGTGCTAATGTACTAAGGTGTCAAGGTGAACGTTGTGCTACACTTGACCTACAGTAAAAAATAATAATAAATACAATGAAAGTAATCTTATACGTGCTAGTGATTAACACTATGGGGAAAGAAAATCCCCAAAAATAGAAAAAGGGGTGTATGTGATTTAATCAACCATGAAAGGTTAGTTGAATTTGCTTTGTAGATTTATTAATCTACACCCACGTGCATAGGTGTTCTACTACTATGTATTGGTATATATATTTTTTCTACTTTCCAATTCCCAAAACTCCGGTCAGGTTTTGAAATTTTATAGAAAACAATAATAATTGTTTTGTTCATTTAACCCCCTTGGATGTACACTGTCCAAGAGGTAGATCCACCTGAACTCAGCTCTTAGTAGTGCTTGTTCTGTATTCCCCCCTCTTATGCCTAGAGATATTTTTTCTACTCCTTGGCATTTCAGCTCTCTCGGATTAGCATGGTGACTAGTTAGAAAATGGGATGCCACTGAGGTTATCATTTTTCCGTCATCCAAATCTTTAGGGGCATTTTTGATGTTTCTTACATGCTCCTGTAATCTGACTCTGAGTTGTCGGCTAGTCATCCCTACATAGAACTTGCGGCAGCTGCAGGATAGTACATATATTATGTTTTCAGATGTGCAGCTGATATAATTCTTCAGTTTGTGTGTACGGCCAAACCGATCTTGAATCATGTCTTTTTTACAGATATATTTACACGTTGAGCAAGTTCCGCAAGGGAAACATCCCGACTGTCTAGCAGTCCGTGTTCTCCCCACTTGGTAGTGGCTGCGAGAAACCATGTACTTGATATTCTGAGTTCTTCTGTATCCTATTTGTATCTTATCTCCAATGATGGGCTTAAGATCTTGATCCAAAGTGAGAATATGCCAGTGCTTGTTCAATATATTGTTAATTAATTGTACTTGTGGATTGTAGGTCAGGATCAGTCTGGTTTGTTCATCTTTCCTTTTAAACTTTTTACAAAGTAATTCTGATCGATTAGTTTGGATTGCTCTATTTCTGGCTTTTTTAATGGTCCTTTTACTGTACCCTCTGTCTTGCAGTCGTTTCTCCAGTAGTTTGGCTTGTTCATTGAAGAGAGATGTGTTACTGCAATTTCTTTTTATCCTTAGAAATTCACCAACTGGTAGTGATTTCGTTGTTCCGGGTGCATGAGAACTGGTATTGTGTAGTATGCTGTTGGTGGCCGTTTCTTTCCGGTAAAGATTGGTCTGGATATGTCCTTCCTGATCTTTGAATATCTTAAGATCCAGGAAGTCAATCTCTGTTTGACTCATTGTGTATGTTAATTTTATATTCAGATCATTCTGGTTTAATTCCTGAAGGAAAGTTTCAGTTTGCAGTTGATTTTTCCATGTAGCATGTCTTACCTTAAATGCTCAGATAGAGAATGCAATGTAACCATGTAGTTTGCATTTTACACAAGGCTTGATTTAGGAGAAATACGCATATGTAGCATGTCTTAGCTGAAATGGGAAGATATTAGCGAATGCAATTTAACCATGTCATTGTCTCTTTCCGCTAATGTCTAGTTTTAGTTCAATGCAGATATGTAGCATGTCTTACCTTAAATGCTCAGATAGAGAATGCAATGTAACCATGTAGTTTGCATTTTACACAAGGCTTGATTTAGGAGAAATACGCATATGTAGCATGTCTTAGCTGAAATGGGAAGATATTAGCTAATGCAATTTAACCATGTCATTGTCTCTTTCCGCTAATGTCTTTTAGTTCAATGCAGATATGTAGCATGTCTTACCTTAAATGCTCAGATAGAGAATGCAATGTAACCATGTATTTTGCATTTTACACAAGGCTTGATTTAGGAGAAATACGCATATGTAGCATGTCTTCGATGAAATGGGAAGATAGAGAATAATATGGAACTAGATTTTTTTGATTTTAAAATAAACATTTGTTACTGGATTATCGTGTACAAAACATTTTATTGGACTCCAAATACTATTTTGAGGATTCTGTTAGAATTATGTTCTGTTCATAATTTATAGGTGATTCTGGGTACATGAGCCGGCCTTGGCTCATTACCCCTTTGCGTAGCCCGACTGATGTGTCTGAGGAGCGCTACAATAGGGCTCATAAGAGAACCAGGGCGGTGGTTGAACGGATGTTCGGGCTCCTGAAGATGAGGTTCAGGTGCCTGGACAGGTTGGGAGGAGCCCTCCAGTACAACCCAAAGAAGGTGGCTAAGATCGTTGTAGCCTGTAGCGTCCTGCATAATATTGCACAGCGGGCTGGGATGCTGCAGGCCGTCCGGCCGGACAGAAACCTCCTCAGAGATGAGGAGGATGATCCTGTTCTAGAGGGGCCATTCCGGGACGAGGGGCTCAATGTCAGAGCAGACATCATCAACCGCAACTTTAGACGGTAAAGAATAGAAGTTAGACTGGAGTATTGTCAATAGATGTGAAGTCTAGGGAAATGACAAGTAGAGAATTGTGCAAACATGTTAGGATTGTTCATCTAATGCTAAAAATGTGTTTCATTTATTAATATAGGTGATGCTCTGGGCATTGGGTCCTGTAGCGAGTCTTTGCCACCTGGTTTTTAAAGAGGACATCAGCTGGTAAGTATAAATGTATGGACTGTTGCTGGCATGAATTGTACACAAATACATCATATGGCATACATTTTCTAAACTAGTATTTAGTTTACACATTACTTAAAATGTAAATACTCAGAAAGGGATCCTCTAGCATGACTATGGTTCAATGTCACACAGAGGTTTGTTCTGCTCAATATGACTCATCTTCACACTTGATAGAACATAACACAAGATGCTACACACGCTTAGTAAGCTAGTGACAGAAATTTATTCTGAAATGGGGGGTGGGAGAGGGGTACAAAAATGATTCACACACTTGTAGTAATTTTTATTAAACTTTTTCTGCCATTAGGGAGCTGACTTAATCTAAAGACTGAAAGGGAAGAATTAGAAGCCTGACAGTGAAGATTGCCCAGACTGACAGTGGAAAAAGCCAAGATTGAAATTGAAGTATACCAATGGGATCATGTCTGGCATTATCTTTCCAATCTGATGACCTTGAAAACCATACAAAGACATGTTCACATGGTAAGTGCCAACTATTTGATAGAATAAGGCTGTGGAGGCATCCTATTGGAGACTTAGATGATTTTCTAATTTTTAGATAGTATTTCACAGTCCTCTATTTTTGAAATGATGAATAAGACACCTATTGAAGATCAACTGTTTACCCCTGAATTGACTTTCAAAGACCATGCATTATCCAGGTTGGTGTAACAATGCATGCTAGTTAAGAATCACAGGAAGAATGTTGATTATTGGTAGCTTACATACATTAGTCATACTTATTTCATCATTAGATATTTAGGGATCACAATCCGAAAAAGGAATACATATTATAGTTGATATAGAGGTATTTGAATGGACATGAAATATGACGTTTATGTTCAACATATATATTATTGAAATGTGATATACATTATTATGTATAATTAGAAATTCAGATATTTTAATTTATTTAGTTTTTTTTGTTTTTTTTTAAATTATAATTAATAAATATCTTGAACAAATGTTGATCAAAGTTAGAGCATAGACACAAGATGATTGTAAATGTATTTTATGAATATTTGACAACGTGTGTATTAACTTTGTTAAAAAAAAAAATTTTAATTTCAGATTGTCATCTGATGACTTCCAGGAATATTTTTTTGTTTTTGTTTCAGAAACTTTTAATTTTTTAAATGGTAATAATAAACATTTTATTATTAAAAACACTCTTTTGAACAGATTATAATAAATATCCATATAATCTGTCAATAAAAATTTTTTTGACTCCCATGACTGGTAGTTGTCTATTTGACAAGCACATGCATAAGATCAAATAATGCATTAATTGTAGAAAATCCACTGATTCAGAGAATATTACATTAAACTATCTTTTTTAACATTAATTGGGAGTGAGATCCATCGATGCTTTTCTTTGGAAATTCTTAGATGTTAAAATAATTTCGGATATGTAGTCAAAATTTGTCATAAATTATTTGTTTTCACTTTTAAGAAGGGGAAGTGGTTCAATTACATTAAAGTGACAGTGTTGTTGAATGTAAAATTAATTTTATAAGATCTTGTATCTTCCTTAGGTATCTCAAAACATTATTTGCTAAATTATTTTAATTTTTACATTTATAAATGGTAGGTCATTTAACTTGATATTTTTCACAAGCTAGTTATTGGATGCCAGGTTAATTGATTTGATTTTCTAGTGGATTCATTTAACTATAGTTATTAATATTATGTAGTTTTTAAAATCTTACCTCTTGGGTTAGACATCACATATCTATATATAATTTTCATTCCCCTTTAGTTTATTTTGACAATGTTAAATCAACATTCCAAATGTTTTGGTCCTTAAAAGGACATTCACAAAGTATATTGTGTATTGATTTTTAAATAATTCATAAAAGAATTTAAACATAATTAGAAAGTACTATAGAATTACATTCAGTCTTTAAATATACTTTGAAAAAAATACACCAATGCACATATCTTAGTCAATTACATAAGGCATCTATGTGCAACCAACAATCAGCATCAAAATAGCCTATGTAAATATGTATTTAATCCAAGAATATATATAATTACAATCTGATTGAATACCAAAACATATTAAGTTGTTCAAATATTATAATCTTATCCAAAATGCATACATAACATATAGCTTAATGTCCTTCTAAGCTGAAGACTCCGAAATACCTCCTTTACAATATATATTTCAGTCAGTGTGTAAAACAATCCAGAAGTTAATCTAAATTTGCTTTACTCATATGTTATACTAATTTAGCAAAAGGAAGGTGCCTAGGTTTCTGATATTTCAAGCATTATTGTGAAATGTTTATTTAAAGGGACATGAACTCAAAATATACTTAAAGGGAGACAGTTAAAAAAATTAATGATTTATACATTCTGAATGAGTATTCTATTTTAAGAAACTTTAAAAATTGTCTCATACTATGAATGCTCCTTATGATGTTGCTATCATTACTTTAAAAATAAGGCATTAAATAGATAATTTTTTTGCTTCAGTACTCTGGACAGAACTTGTTTTTTTGTGGTGGATTAATTTATCCAACAATCATCAAGGACAACCCAGGTTTTTTGCAACAATTGTCCGTAATCTAAAATATCATTATTGATTTGCAAAGAAAGATAACAAGATAATTCTTAACATTTGAGAATCGGCTTAAAATATAAAGTTGCTTAACATTTCATGCTCAATCTGAATCACCAACGCTAAATTTGTTTGGACAGTGTCCCTTTAAGAGATTTAAAGAGTGTATTTACTTCTCTTCTTATCTTGACATACTTTGCTTGAAAAGCATATCGAGATAGGCTCAGTAGATGAAGATTGGTGGATGCACAGAGATGCCTTATGTGATTGGCTCAACCATGTGCATTTAAATTTCTTCTGTTGAGGATATCTAAATACTAAGATAAATTGAGTTACATTTTAAAGTCTAAACAATTTTCTATCTCTACAGATCATTATATAACATTGTTTGGTTGTAATGTCTATTTAAAAATAAAGACGCCATTGCACAATAACATATATGAGCACTTCAGACAAATACAAGCTCGAGGTTTATTTACTAATAACAAACAAACCTGTAGTTTAACATTTATAAACAGATTATCCAAGTTACTGACATTATAACCTGAATTTGAACATTCAGAAATATTGCGTGGGAAACGCATCTTGAAACACCAGATTAGCATCTTTAAACATTAGAGTCTAATGTCACGCAATAGCACACAATCAATGTGCATTATGAAATACATTTAATAGAGCAATATCAATACTTCACAATAAGTCAAGAAATGGATTTTATGAACAATAAAGACATACAATATTAAATGTGTATTTGTATTAAAGAAACCGACCGTTATTAAACCGAGAAATGTCTACAACATTTAATAATGTGACAGTATTAGATTTTAAAGAGAATTTAATCATTAATATTTAACGGATCACGGATATTAAATCTGCGTCACACATATCCGCATGACAGGCCCATGAGTTACAAATAAGTCTACATGAAAAATGAAGTTACAGCACCACCAGGAGGTATGTGTAAGGAAGTTACTAAGATATGAAACATTAAGGAACGGCCAATCAGAGTTCATCACACAAACACAACTTGAGTCAGGATGGTCTCACAGACATTCTAACAATATTTCAAACTTTTATCCAATCAGATGTACAGATAACTTGTCCCATGGTACATCTCATGTTTACTTCACCATATAAAAGTCCATTACACGTTGCCATCTTTGTTAGTTCTCTAATGCCTGCAGGCAGTATATAATATTTTTCCAAAATTATATTCGACAACCCAGCAGGCATGTCAGCTCCCAGGTTCACCAAGGAGGAGAGCGCTGCACTGGTCCACGCCGTCAAGGACTTTTATCCCCAGCTGTTTGGGAACAAGAGGAGGTTGACAGATGCGCATGTTAAGAAGGCCCTCTGGGAGTCTATCACCAATGCGGTTAGATTGGTGTGTGACGTCCAGAGGACCCAGGATCAGATCATGAGGAGATTCGGAGATATGAGGTTGCGGTTAACAAAAAAAGTCAACCTCATAAGGGACTGGGTACAAGCCCGTAAAAGAGGGGGCAAAAGAGAGGCCCCGCGGAAACTGTACCTACTCCCTTATGAGGTGACTTTATGCGAGCTCCTCAATCTCCGGGTCCCCAAAAGATTTAGATCCTCGCCATCCTCGGCCTCCTCTTCTTCCCTCCCAGCTGCGGGATCTGAAAGTCCTGACGCGGGGGCCAGGGCAGCTGCTTCTCCGTCCGGTGGCCTGGGAGGAGATGGAGAATCTGAACCAGGTAATTATCCAACTTCATATAATATCTTAATATTTGATTTTTTTAAAACAAATGTGTATATAGTCAGATACTAAACCTATACAGATCTCACAACATACACTACATATGATGTTTAGATATCTGATTTTAGATTAGTGACACATGAAATAGGAATGATGTGTCTTGCGCTCTACAGAATATGCGTCACAGAGCGAAAATGGAATAGCGCATACACGTTAACATGGGTTAGCTGTAAGTGGCATTGCTTTATACATGTTGGTCAAATGACGGATGCGTAATTCCGCATGGAATCATTGCGCAATGATCGCGAAAATGGAATTTCGCATACACGTTAACATGGGTTAGCTGTAAGTGGCATTGCTTTATACATGTTGGTCAAATGACGGATGCGTAATTCCGCATGGAATCATTGCGCAATGATCGCGAAAATGGAATTTCGCATACACGTTAACATGGGTTAGCTGTAAGTGGCATTGCTTTATACATGTTGGTCAAATGACGGAGGCGTAATTCCGCTTGGAATCATTGCGTAATGATCGCGAAAATGGAATTTCGCATACACGTTAACATGGGTTAGCTGTAACTGGCATTGCTTTATACATGTTGGTCAAATGACGGAGGCGTAATTCCGCTTGGAATCATTACGCAATGATCGCGAAAATGGAATTTCGCATACACGTTAACATGGGTTTCCTGTAAGTGGAATTGCTTTATACATGTTGGTCAAAATGAAATGTGAATTATTATATATGTGAAGAATACAGTATTCTTATTTTCAATATTATACATAATAAAAAAAGAAGAATCCAAATAAATTATAACATATGCCCATCAATTGATGAGAATGAAATAACACCAAAAAATAATTAAAGCTACAGTAAACAACACAACTGATTGAAAATAAGAGTACAGGATATATTTATCATGAATTGAATTGAGGAAACAATTAACTCATGGGACTACCAAAGGATTAATATTTTTAAAATGATTTGCTAATAATGTAAAGATTTTAAACATGGCATGATTTGTATTAATGATATCCAATCCTCATTTAATATATTACAGATCTGGATGTTGGTGCTGGATCCTTAAGGCAGGGCTTGTCACAGTATGGTATGTCTCATTTTAATTGACATTTGTCTTAGAAACATGGACAGAACATTACATACTAAATCCACATTGTTCAATATTTATATGTATCTGCATAATGGATTTTAAAACTTTTTGCAAATAAGAATAAATAAAAAAAAAAATTGGATTACATTGTATGACTACTCTGATTTTGTTTTGAATTTAAGATATCCCATCTATTCTGGATGTCTTAATTTTAATGTAAGATTCTTTGAATGTCCAATTTATGTTCTTCCCTTGTGTATTGCTTAATCTTATTTGTATACATTTTTAAATAATACACACAATTTTGCATATGTTTAGATTTTAAAAATATAGATTCAACTATTGAAATTGATCACGTCATTTAAGGGACATGCCAACTAAATTTTACATAGAATTATTTTTAAACGTGATTTTATTGTTTTGTTTAAACATTTTATGAGCTACATTGGTTCAGTCTATTGTTTTATTTCATAAAAAAATTAATGGATTTTGGTTTCGGTTAAACAATGCATTACTGGTATTATCCGGCTGTTTTTCTATGCATAAATTGGCATATTTGCAAAAGTTAAAATCATGTGTTCAGATAACAGTAGTACATAGTTTCAAAAAGTATATAATTACACATTTAGAGCTTAATGTCCCTTTAATAGATGAAAATTAAATAATTCTTCGGATATCCTTAAATAACATATTAGATTGGAATTGCATGCTCAATCCCATTCATTACATCAACATATGGAGTAGAGAATTCATTAACACCAACATTGTCAAATCAATATAATTTTATATTAAAGGGATACTGAGCTAAAATTATTAATGTTGTCATTCAGATAGAGTATGCAATATTAATAAACATTTAAATATAATACTATAATCATATGTGAAATATTCTATTGCTAAATGTCTTTTAAAATCAAGAATGTACGTTTATCTGCAGCTCAATTTTGGTTGACCAACCTGGGTTTTGATTGATGATTGGTGGATACCTTCAACAAACAATATTTATTGAATCCAATATTGCTTATCTGCCTTTAAGATTAAAATGTAGCAACATTCAAATTATAATAGGAGTCAATGTTAAATCATTTTGAACAGTTTGAACAGTGAAATCAATGATTTAAATAAATCATGTCAGTGTCCCTTTAAGAAACAATAGATTCATTCATCTTTACATTCTTTGGATTAAACAATATTGATATATAATTCACATATTCACTGTTGGAGTTACTTTATAGATATCAGCATACTCTAACAGCACCATGATTACATATTTGTACTAATCAATTTGGTTTTGTATTGTGATAAATATGTGTTGTGTCCTAAACAAGATTACTGTACATTGCACAAATGGCTCGATGTGCCACATGTCTTTGTTTATATTTGTCAACAGCTGTTCTTCAAAATGTGGTTTGTGTGTATTCTTTTAAGAACATTGATCAATGGGTATATTTAGATATGCAATAGCATCGTATGAGATGAGTTTGATGTCTAATATAGTCAGAAATTAAACATATGTTCAATACATCATTTTTAACAGAATCCCCTTGATTCAATCAAGCATTTTTTTGTTTAATGACTGCTCTATTCTTCACATTTTCAAGTTGATTATTCTTAAAATTCACTACAGATGTGATTTAGTGATATCCCAAATGTGTTCACTAATATATATCTATATCATTCATAGAGAGAGTTGGTGTGGGGAGCCCACAGGAATCCAGCAGTGACACAGAGCCGCCTTTGCGGTCTCCTGGTAAGTCCATTGACTCATTTATATGTTATTGAAGGTGTATTGGTAATCAATATTATTAGCATGATTCTGATGAAGCATAACATTTGAAACAAACATATAATTTACTCCTCTGATTATATATTATTTTTCTTTGAATATTGAAAGATTAATAATTAAAACTTTCTTAGTCTACACATTTGTTATTCAGAAGATGTATAGCATATGTTTGTTTCCATGTTCATTTTTGACAACAGTCATCAAGTGATACACACATGATAAATCTTAAATGTTCTATGTACTATGCTTTTATGATTTTTAAATTAATACAAACAATACATCGAAAATCTGAATCATTGAGAATAACAAATCTAATGTAATTTGTATGCTCCATCAAAATGATGTAAATCATAACTTTGGGTGTGTATATCTTTAATGCAACATTGATGTGTGTCTTTGATCAACAGTAACATATGTTATAATATCTGATCTTAACGTGTACACAACATGTTATGTTTTACAGAGATTGATTTAACATGTGTGACGGAGGAGGAAGAGGCTGCCTTGAAGTCTGATGGTATGTGAAATATATCTATCATGTTTCCAACATGTTGCTTTATTGGAAATCATTTTATTGAAGACATTCAAAGTCTACAGCTTTTGCACTTTAAAAAGGAAGATTATTTGTCTGTTCAAATACACTACTGCCCCCTTTCTATATCAGGCAGCATGATAAATATTTATTTTTTTTGTTTTTATTTTAAAATTTATAATTCATGCCATCATTATGTCACATGCATATTCCAGGCCAAAACACAATAATAATGTTATAATTGTACAGACAGTCATTGATATTCATCTGAGTGCCTATATGCATACCATATCCTCATTTCATAATTGTTTAGAAATTCAAACACACTTCGAAGTATATTGAAAACATAATCAATTTGAAATGCGTTGATTTGATTTCATGATGTATGAGATGTTAATATATTTGGATTATTTTTTTCAGATGGATCCTCCACCTCTGGTCATCTGGTTTCCGCCCCTGACCAGTCCCCTGCCCAGTCACAGACCCCTGCCCAGGCCCCTGCCCAGACCACTGCCCAGGCCCCTGCCCATGCCCAGACCACTGCCCAGGCCCAGACCCCTGCCGGCCCTTCCCATTTGTAATTTCCTGTCCCTCCCAAAAAACGCCCCTTCACCCCCCTTCGCCGCTCTCCCCGTATTATGGGCCGTACAGCTGCCCAGACCCCAACTCACCACTCCCCAGCTGTACGGCCTACCCCGGAGCAGCAGCTCATCCCTCCCCAACCCAATCCCATCCCTCCCCAACACAATCCCATCTCTCCCCAACCCAATCCCATCCCTCCCCCCTGTCTCAACCTTCATTGTCCTGGGTGTCGGATTGTCCTTCCCAGGCACAGCTGTAAGTATCATTCAAAATCAACATTATAAGATACTTAAAGGTACACTGAAGGAAAATTGTTTCTATTGTAATTCAAATAGAGCATGCAATGTTAATCAAATTTATAATTTACTTCTCTTATCAATTATTCTTCATTCTCTTGCTATCTTTATTGAAACAAAGACATGCCTAGAATTAATTTTAAATAGAAAATAATTGTGGACATCATTTCTTTATTGTTGGATGAATGTATCCATCAACCAGCAGGGACAACCAAAGTTGATAAACAAATATGGCCTGCCCTAAAAACCTACATTCTTGCATTCAAAATCTAGCTAGAGAATTCTAACATTTAAAGAATATGTTTAATTTTTTCTTATTTGTAATGTCATGCTCTATCTGAATCCGTCAATTAAATATTTAGGTTCAGTGTCCCTTTAATTTGATATCACTACATATACCAATCACCACTACTTGGATCCAACAATTTATGTACAAATGTTGATACATTATCTCTTGTCTAACCCAGTGGGAATGTAATTTCTTCAGGTTGCTATGTTTACACAGCTTGTCCTCAACGCCAAAATGTTTAAGGATAGGTGTGCCTACCACAGTATAATTAAAATATTTAAATTGCTAATGTAAGTACAATGTAAATCCTTTAACAAGATTTGATACACTCAAGCTGTATAAGTGGATCATCGAAAACCAATTAAAGGGGACAACATGTTTGAGTAAACTGTCCCTTTAATGATTTTGGTCTGTCTGAATAACATATTTAATGTGTAAAGAATCAATGTAAACAAATTGATGTAAATAATGATTTGTCTTTATGATGACAATGTATCTTTGCTTATTTTTTCGTCTATTGTGTAATTATCCTTAATATTTGATTTATTCTTTATTTTAGGCTGTGACTCAGCATGGCTCATGCTAGAAGGTATAGCACGAGTAGAGCAGGCCGTGTTGAGGAACGCAGCTGTCCTGAGAGGGATGAACGACACCATGCAGGCCCAGCTCCGGGTTCAGGATTTGACTCTGCGGCAGATCATGCTATTAAATTCAAGGCCTGGAGCTGGACATGCACAGGACGATGAAGAGGATGACCAGTAAGTGGAGGATCTGGAGATGCTCCAAGGGCGCAGATAAGAATCCTCCATCCACATGTTGATGTTTTTGTTATTGTTGCCATTTGGCCTTTTTCTAAGTTTATTGTTGTGCCTGTTGCACTCTTTTACCTTGTCATATGTCTCCAATGGGGCTATGCTGGCCCTTGGCAACTCTCTTCATGGACTGTGATGCACTCTGTTACCTTGTCATATGTCTCCAATGGGGCTATGCTGGCACTTGGCAACTCTCTTCATGGACTGTGATGCACTCTGTTACCTTGTCATATGTCTCCAATGGGGCTATGCTGGCACTTGGCAACTCTCTTCATGGACTGTGATGCACTGTGTTACCTTGTCATATGTCTCCAATGGGGCTATGCTGGCCCTTGGCAACTCTCTTCATGGACTGTGATGCACTGTGTTACCTTGTCATATGTCTCCAATGGGGCTATGCTGGCCCTTGGCAACTCTCTTCATGGACTGTGATGCACTGTGTTACCTTGTCATATGTCTCCAATGGGGCTATGCTGGCCCTTGGCAACTCTCTTCATGGACTGTGATGCACTGTGTTACCTTGTCATATGTCTCCAATGGGGCTATGCTGGCCCTTGGCAACTCTCTTCATGGACTGTGATGCACTGTGTTACCTTGTCATATGTCTCCAATGGGGCTATGCTGTCCCTTGGCAACTCTCTTCATGGACTGTGATGCACTGTGTTACCTTGTCATATGTCTCCAATGGGGCTATGCTGGCCCTTGGCAACTCTCTTCATGGACTGTGATGCACTGTGTTACCTTGTCATATGTCTCCAATGGGGCTATGCTGGCCCTTGGCAACTCTCTTCATGGACTGTGATGCACTGTGTTACCTTGTCATATGTCTCCAATGGGGCTATGCTGGCCCTTGGCAACTCTCTTCATGGACTGTGATGCACTGTGTTACCTTGTCATATGTCTCCAATGGGGCTATGCTGGCCCTTGGCAACTCTCTTCATGGACTGTGATGCACTCTGTTACCTTGTCATATGGCTCAAATATTCCTTTTTTTTACAAGATTATTTATAAACGTTGTTGATGTTTTCTTACATACTAATAAAAGACATGTCATTGCACGATTCTTTGTCCTCATTCTTCATTTTATTGATTGGAATCTCTAGTTTATCTGGTTGATCCTTAAAGGGACCTACCAAAAATAATGGATTTTCAAGAATCATATATGTAATACAATTGTAAATGACTTTAAGATGAACATCTCCAATGTAATTTTATTATTTGTCTTTATATATTTTTCTCAAAGCTTTATCATTGCATGATTATGATTAGCATAGTAATTCTTTTATATATGTATATATAGATTGTTATTTGTGTATATATGTATATTTCAATTTTCACATCCATGTGTGTATTTAGAAACTCTGCATGAATTGATGCACCTTTAACAAATGATCTGAGGATTGATACAATGATATAATCCCTGTAAAGTGTTCATTTTATTGAAATAGTATTGTCTATGTGTATCCTCTTTTTAAAAACAAAATAATGTCCCTTTAAGTGATGGTGAGCACAATTGTTAATGAATGTATTTCCATTTCTAAAGCGTTTTTGTCCTTTTTACATGAACAAGGACATATAATCTTATTAATAAACAATCTTATTGTAATGTTGACAGCACATGTATTTCATTTTCAATTCTATCTTATTGTAAAAGTGTAACCAAATAAATCTCTGTGTGTTATGCGCATATTTTAGATGATGAATATTTTTTAACAAATATGTTAACAAAATACTTCTCCTCCCATATATGGCTATAGGTAGGCTGACCATATTTCAACTTGAATAAATGACACGTTTAATCAATACATGTGTCATTATTGTTATTCCAAAACAATCTAAACATATCTTAAAACATCAATGGCATATGTATTTCTCATGTGTATCTTTTAAATGTTAAAGATATACACCATAGCTATAGTTAAAGGGACAGTCAAGTCCGAAAAGATGATTCATGATTTCGTGACATTCCTAGATAGCAATCTACACACATACTAGTTACTAAAACATAAATACGTTTCTTATTGATATGCAAAGGTGTCAACTGAGTCCTTGTATTGGATGCGGTTTTTCAGCGATCTCGGATGTGCCATGTTGCTTAAGACGTCACCTGCCAGGCTGTCCAATGATTCCTTGTATTGACTGACGTTCTTACGTGATCAAGAATGTGCCTTTTATTGGATTGCGTTTTGACGCGATCAAGGATGCGCCTTTTTTTGGTTTGCGTTCTTACGTGATCAAGAATGTGCCTTTTATTGGATGGCGTTCTTACGTGATCAAGGAAGCGTCATGTTAATTAAGACGTCACATGCAAAGGTAAAAAAACGTCTGATTGTATTACGTAGTCCCGCAATATTTGTTTGTGCACGTTAAACACGTTTGTGAATGAAGCCAATTTTAAAAACCTTGCGAATATGAATTATTTGCATCATGTTACATTGTTGACCCGTAGCTGATAAAGACCACCACATTCTCTTTTACTGGATGTCTGGTTGAATAAACGAACGAAAGCAAAATGTTTTCATGCATATGATATTTCGAGGCAAGTGCAAATCTCTATAGTCCATGTTGTTTAATATGTTTGTCAACAATATGTTCCTTTTTCTGAAAAATTAATGTTGTGTTTAATGTTAAAGATATCTAATTCATAAATATGCGCTATTGTGTTTGAATAAAGTAATCAATATGCATTTATCTTTATATGCTAAATATATGATGCCGACTTCTTCTAAATGTAATTTCGTTGTATATTTTATTAAAGGTTCATTAGACACTCACATTATAAATCAAATCTTTTAATTTGTTCTCTAGTTAGATAGTCCATTGTTTAACAAATACACGTTTCATTTTGCTTCTGTTCAAATAAAATGTAAGTAATTTTCAGACTCCTCGCCAAGCCTCTAAGTTTCATGTGAGTACCATCTCCAGCTTTCTCCTGTTTTGTGTATGATGGTGTATTGTCTTGTTTTACGGTTGTAATGGGGGTTCATCTATATTTTCAATAGAGCTAACCCGATTTTCTTTGAAAGTGTTTAAAGCTTTGTAATATTGATATCAGTATATGTTAATCTTGTTGTTTCTAGTAGTGTCCATTACATACAGTTCTGTTAAAAATATAGTATACTGTCCCTTTAATGCAAATGTTGATTTTTGTATCATGTATGAGTTCCACATTGGTTAATCTCCAAATATATTATTGTTAGCATATTTTCACCCCCCACTCCTAAAAGGACTTTAAATCAAATTCATTGTTAAAACAAATGTCTTTCTAAAAAGAAATTAACACAATAATGTCTCTTTAAGAAAATAGACTTTAACACGTCAATATAAATTTGATTTGAAAAAATATTGTTTGAACAAGTACATGTAGATATACCAACAATCTTCAAATATATGTTAGCATATGTAATTTTGTTAAAGGGACAGTTTAGAAAACAAATAATGTTTTGCATTATTCTAAAAGTCAATTTTGTAATATCAATGATATCAAATGTTTCTCACCAATTAATCATTTGTCTGTGTTTATTTTAATTTGCTAGCTAAACCTATGACGTTCGTGTGCTCATTTCCTCGAGCTTGAAGAGTGCATGTAATCATTATGCAATTTGACCACTAGAGGGCATTTGGATAGCATTTGTATATGTAAAACCTTGTGCTCATACAGCATATTATTTACCATGTATTGATCATTGATATCTAAAATGTTGTTATGTCAGAACAACAAATAAGTGGTCATTTTTCATAGTCATAGATACAAGGTTAAGCACATAAGTCACACGTATTTCTCCATGTTTTGTTGTTTCCAACTTGATAATGCGTAATACAGTGTTTTCTTTGTAATCAATAATTTTCTGACTGTCCCTTTAAGCTGTGTTATTGGCATCCAAACAGTAATATGCCATCATGGATAATTGTAATGGTAATTTTGTTTGCGATTCGGGAAACAGTTTGGACATCACATCACAGAAACCAATCAATATCATGAACAAGGATAGGTATGTGATGATGTGGTTTTCACACACTTATAACCCACACTCTGCAAACAATCTGCCTCGATGGACCAGGTCCCATAGAAGTAGATTATATACAGAGTGTGGTCCACAAGTGTATGAAAACCACATCATCACATACCTATCCATTACACATTAAATAAAAATAACATTAAACATGAAAACAAATACTTACTTCCTCTTCCTTCCCCTCTTCCCACGGGGCTGAGGCTCTGGGAGGGGCAACTGCCGACTCCGAAGAGTTCTCCTTGGAGATGTTGTGGGAAGAGTGGAAGGAAGAGTACTGGGACGACCAAGGTGAGGAGGAGAAGATGGCTGAGGAGGAGAAGATGGCTGAGGAGGAGAAGATGGCTGAAGAGGAGGAGATGGGCCGGCAGGAGGAGATGGGCCAGCAGGAGGAGATGGGCCAGCAGGAGGAGATGGGCCAGCAGCAGGAGGCCCAGCTGCAGGAGGCGGACCAGGAGGCAGACCAGCATGCGCCTCCCGGAAAAAATTGAACATCTCTTGATATAGATTAATGATTCTGTTTTGCCCTTGTTCGATTCTATTAAGTATGTTTATTATTTGGTTTTGGCCTTCAATTATTTGATTTTGTCCATCAATAATTTGAGTTCGGCCTTCGATATTTTGTATCCGGGAGTTACGCATCTGGTCTATGTAGTCCAGTAGAACCCGCACCTCCGCTATTTCCTCTTGTTGTGCTTGGCGGGGTGCCCGTGCACGGCGGTGTGCGGGTCCTTGAGGGGCCTCTGGTTCCGCGGGCTCCTCCTCTGCTTCTGGGGCCTCTTCATCTGCTTCCGAGCCCTCTTCGTCACGGGGGCCTCTTCCCTCCGAAGTGGAAATTCCTCCCCACCACTCTCATCCCGGGGAGATTGAGGAGGCTGTATTTGTTGTGCTGCCTCCTCCCCAGACTCTGTATATTAGAAGAAAAAAAATAATGTATATATTAGCATATTTGCAAATCAAGCTTTAAATGACTTAGCTTACGATACAATTACAAATGCAGAATCATTAATCCACTTTGAAATCTAACAATCAATACGATTTCCGCATTTTCTAAACCGTGTTTGTGATATCTCTGGTCAATCTGAATGTTTTAGCGTTTGTTTTCAGTCTGTTTAAATGCACACCTAACCTATAGCCTAGATACTGATGTAACCGCAAAGTAATTGTGAATGCGTGTAAACAACGTTATATCATTAATCTGATCCTTAAAGGGACATGAAACCCAATGTTTTATCTTTCATGATTTAGAAGCATACATTAATAATCAACTTTCTAATGTACTTTTCTTATCTAATTAGCTTCATTCTCTGGATATTCTTTGCTGAAAAGCATATCTAAATATGCTTATAAGATGCTGATTGTTAGCTGAATATAGCTGCCTCCTGTGATTGTTTCACCGTGTGCATGGCTATTTCTTCATTAAAATATATCTCAAGAATGATTCAAATTAGGTAATATAAGTACATTTGAATGTTTTGTCAAATTGTATTCGCTACCTCAATCATGAAAGTAAAGGTTTGCGTATAGTGTCCCTAGAAATACATTCGTATGTGAATTTATTCTTAAATGAGCTTACCGTCAGATGAGAATGGCAGGTTCCCGGTATCAATTCCTCCGATACCGACTACATCCACCTCGGAGACGCTGGGCCGCAACATTTCCTCCCATCGGCAGTACTCTATTTCTCCAACATAGGTGTGTCCGGTCCACGGCGTCATCCTTACTTGTGGGATATTCTCCTCCCCAACAGGAAATGGCAAAGAGCCCAGCAAAGCTGGTCACATGATCCCTCCTAGGCTCCGCCTTCCCCAATCATTCTCTTTGCCGTTGTACAGGCAACATCTCCACGGAGATGGCTTAGAGTTTTTTAGTGTTTAACTGTAGTTTTTATTATTCAATCAAGAGTTTGTTATTTTAAAATAGTGCTGGTATGTACTATTTACTCTGAAACAGAAAAGAGATGAAGATTTCTGTTTGTAAGAGGAAAATGATTTTAGCAACCGTTACTAAAATCGATGGCTGTTTCCACACAGGACTGTTGAGAGGAATTAACTTCAGTTGGGGGAAACAGGGAGCAGACTTTTGCTGCTTGAGGTATGACACATTTCTAACAAGACGATGTAATGCTGGAAGCTGTCATTTTCCCTATGGGATCCGGTAAGCCATTTTTATTACATGAAGAGAAAAAAGGGCTTCACAAGGGCTTTTAAGACTGTAGACATTTTCTGGGCTAAAACGATTTATATATAAGCATATTTTATACTCCATAGCCTTGAGGAATTATTTTAATCTTGGGAACTATGTAAAATAACCGGCAGGCACTGTATTGGACACCTTATTCTCTAGGGGCTTTCCCTAATCATAGGCAGAGTCTCATTTTCGCGCCTCTATTGCGCACTTGTTTTTGGGAAGCATGACATGCAGATGCATGTGTGAGGAGCTCTGATACATAGAAAAGACTTTCTGAAGGCGTCATTTGGTATCGTATTCCCCTTTGGGCTTGGTTGGGTCTCAGCAAAGCAGATACCAGGGACTGTAAAGGGGTTAAATATAAAAACGGCTCCGGTTCCGTTATTTTAAGGGTTAAAGATTCCAAATTTGGTGTGCAATACTTTTAAGGCTTTAAGACACTGTGGTGAAATTTTGGTGAATTTTGAACAATTCCTTCATACTTTTTCACATATGCAGTAATAAAGTGTGTTCAGTTTAAAATTTAAAGTGACAGTAACGGTTTTATTTTAAAACGTTTTTTGTACTTTGTTATCAAGTTTATGCCTGTTTAACATGTCTGAACTACCAGATAGACTGTGTTCTGTATGTGGGGAAGCCAAGGTTCCTTCTCATTTAAATAGATGTGATTTATGTGACACAAAATTTAGAGAAAATGATGCCCAAGATGATTCCTCAAGTGAGGGGAGTAAGCATGGTACTGCATCATCCCCTCCTTCATCTACACCAGTCTTGCCCACACAGGAGGCCCCTAGTACATCTAGTGCGCCAATACTCCTTACTATGCAACAATTAACGGCTGTAATGGATAATTCTATCAAAAACATTTTAGCCAAAATGCCCACTTATCAGCGAAAGCGCGACTGCTCTGTTTTAGAAAATACTGAAGAGCATGAGGACGCTGATGATATTGGTTCTGAAGTGCCCCTACACCAGTCTGAGGGGGCCAGGGAGGTTTTGTCTGAGGGAGAAATTTCAGATTCAGGGAAAATTTCTCAACAAGCTGAACCTGATGTGATTACATTTAAATTTAAATTGGAACATCTCCGCGCTCTGCTTAAGGAGGTGTTATCTACTCTGGATGATTGTGAGAATTTGGTCATTCCAGAGAAATTATGTAAAATGGACAAGTTCCTAGAGGTCCCGGGGCCCCCCGAAGCTTTTCCTATACCCAAGCGGGTGGCGGACATTGTGAATAAAGAATGGGAAAGGCCCGGTATACCTTTTGTTCCTCCCCCTATATTTAAGAAATTGTTTCCTATGGTCGACCCCAGAAAGGACTTATGGCAGACAGTCCCCAAGGTCGAGGGGGCGGTTTCTACTCTAAACAAACGCACCACTATACCCATAGAAGATAGTTGTGCTTTCAAAGATCCTATGGATAAAAAATTAGAGGGTTTGCTTAAAAAGATGTTTGTTCAGCAAGGTTACCTTCTACAACCAATTTCATGCATTGTTCCTGTCACTACAGCAGCGTGTTTCTGGTTCGATGAACTAGAAAAGGCGCTCAATAATAATTCTTCTTCTTATGAGGAGATTATGGACAGAATTCATGCTCTCAAATTGGCTAATTCTTTCACCCTAGACGCCACTTTGCAATTGGCTAGGTTAGCGGCGAAAAATTCTGGTTTTGCTATTGTGGCGCGCAGAGCGCTTTGGCTAAAATCTTGGTCAGCGGATGCGTCTTCCAAGAACAAATTGCTTAACATTCCTTTCAAGGGGAAAACGCTGTTTGGCCCTGACTTGAAAGAGATTATCTCTGATATCACTGGGGGCAAGGGCCACGCCCTTCCTCAGGATAGGTCTTTCAAAGCCAAAAATAAACCTAATTTTCGTCCCTTTCGCAGAAACGGACCAGCCCCAAGTGCTACGTCCTCTAAGCAAGAGGGTAATACTTCTCAAGCCAAGCCAGCCTGGAGGCCAATGCAAGGCTGGAACAAAGGAAAGCAGGCCAAGAAACCTGCCACTGCTACCAAGACAGCATGAGATGTTGGCCCCCGATCCGGGACCGGATCTGGTGGGGGGCAGACTCTCTCTCTTCGCTCAGGCTTGGGCAAGAGATGTTCTGGATCCTTGGGCACTAGAAATAGTCTCCCAAGGTTATCTTCTGGAATTCAAGGGACTTCCCCCAAGGGGGAGGTTCCACAGGTCTCAATTGTCTTCAGACCTCATAAAAAAACAGGCATTCTTACATTGTGTGGAAGACCTGTTAAAAATGGGAGTGATTCATCCTGTTCCATTAGGAGAACAAGGGATGGGGTTCTACTCCAATCTGTTCGTAGTTCCCAAAAAAGAGGGAACATTCAGACCAATCTTAGATCTCAAGATCCTAAACAAGTTTCTCAAGGTTCCATCGTTCAAAATGGAAACCATTCGAACAATTCTTCCTTCCATCCAGGAAGGTCAATTCATGACCACGGTGGATTTAAAGGATGCGTATCTACATATTCCTATCCACAAGGAACATCATCGGTTCCTAAGGTTCGCATTCCTGGACAAGCATTACCAGTTTGTGGCACTTCCGTTCGGATTAGCCACTGCTCCAAGAATTTTCACAAAGGTACTAGGGTCCCTTCTAGCGGTGCTAAGACCAAGGGGCATTGCAGTAGTACCTTACTTGGACGACATTCTGATTCAAGCGTCGTCCCTTCCACAAGCAAAGGCTCACACAGACATTGTCCTGGCCTTTCTCAGATCTCACGGGTGGAAAGTGAACGTAGAAAAAAGTTCGCTATCTCCGTCAACAAGGGTTCCCTTCTTGGGAACAATAATAGACTCCTTAGAAATGAGGATTTTTCTGACAGAGGCCAGAAAATCAAAACTTCTAAACTCTTGTCAAATACTTCATTCTGTTCCTCTTCCTTCCATAGCGCAGTGCATGGAAGTAATAGGTTTGATGGTAGCGGCAATGGACATAGTTCCTTTTGCGCGAATTCATCTAAGACCATTACAACTGTGCATGCTCAGTCAGTGGAATGGGGACTATACAGACTTGTCTCCGACGATACAAGTAGATCAGAGGACCAGAGATTCACTCCGTTGGTGGCTGTCCCTGGACAACCTGTCACAGGGGATGAGCTTCCGCAGACCAGAGTGGGTCATTGTCACGACCGACGCCAGTCTGGTGGGCTGGGGCGCGGTCTGGGGACCCCTGAAAGCTCAGGGTCTTTGGTCTCGGGAAGAATCTCTTCTCCTGATAAATATTCTGGAACTGAGAGCGATATTCAATGCTCTCAAGGCTTGGCCTCAGCTAGCAAAGGCCAAGTTCATACGGTTTCAATCAGACAACATGACGACTGTTGCGTACATCAACCATCAGGGGGGAACAAGGAGTTCCCTGGCGATGGAAGAAGTGACCAAAATCATTCAATGGGCGGAGACTCACTCCTGCCACTTGTCTGCAATCCACATCCCAGGAGTGGAAAATTGGGAAGCGGATTTTCTGAGTCGTCAGACATTTCATCCGGGGGAGTGGGAACTCCATCCGGAAATCTTTGCCCAAATTACTCAATTGTGGGGCATTCCAGACATGGATCTGATGGCCTCTCGTCAGAACTTCAAGGTTCCTTGCTACGGGTCCAGATCCAGGGATCCCAAGGCGACTCTAGTAGATGCACTAGTAGCACCTTGGACCTTCAAACTAGCTTATGTATTCCCGCCGTTTCCTCTCATCCCCAGGCTGGTAGCCAGGATCAATCAGGAGAGGGCATCGGTGATCTTGATAGCTCCTGCGTGGCCACGCAGGACTTGGTATGCAGACCTGGTGAATATGTCATCGGCTCCACCATGGAAGCTACCTTTGAGACGAGACCTTCTTGTTCAAGGTCCGTTCGAACATCCGAATCTGGTCTCACTCCAACTGACTGCTTGGAGATTGAACGCTTGATCTTATCAAAGCGAGGGTTCTCAGATTCTGTCATTGATACTCTTGTTCAGGCCAGAAAGCCTGTAACTAGAAAAATCTACCACAAAATATGGAAAAAATATATCTGTTGGTGTGAGTCTAAAGGATTCCCTTGGGACAAGGTAAAAATTCCTAAGATTCTATCCTTTCTTCAAGAAGGTTTGGAGAAAGGATTATCTGCAAGTTCTTTGAAGGGACAGATTTCTGCCTTGTCTGTGTTACTTCACAAAAAGCTGGCAGCTGTGCCAGATGTTCAAGCCTTTGTTCAGGCTCTGGTTAGAATCAAGCCTGTTTACAAACATTTGACTCCTCCTTGGAGTCTCAATTTAGTTCTTTCAGTTCTTCAGGGGGTTCCGTTTGAACCCTTACATTCCGTTGATATTAAGTTATTATCTTGGAAAGTTTTGTTTTTGGTTGCAATTTCTTCTGCTAGAAGAGTTTCAGAATTATCTGCTCTGCAGTGTACTCCTCCTTATCTGGTGTTCCATGCAGATAAGGTGGTTTTACGTACTAAACCTGGTTTTCTTCCGAAAGTTGTTTCTAACAAAAACATTAACCAGGAGATAGTCGTGCCTTCTTTGTGTCCGAATCCAGTTTCAAAGAAGGAACGTTTGTTGCACAATTTGGATGTAGTTCGTGCTCTAAAATTCTATTTAGATGCTACAAAGGATTTTAGACAAACATCTTCTTTGTTTGTTGTTTATTCTGGTAAAAGGAGAGGTCAAAAAGCAACTTCTACCTCTCTCTCTTTTTGGATTAAAAGCATCATCAGATTGGCTTACGAGACTGCCGGACGGCAGCCTCCTGAAAGAATCACAGCTCATTCTACTAGGGCTGTGGCTTCCACATGGGCCTTCAAGAACGAGGCTTCTGTTGATCAGATATGTAAGGCAGCGACTTGGTCTTCACTGCACACTTTTACTAAATTTTACAAATTTGATACTTTTGCTTCTTCTGAGGCTATTTTTGGGAGAAAGGTTTTGCAAGCCGTGGTGCCTTCCATCTAGGTGACCTGATTTGCTCCCTCCCTTCATCCGTGTCCTAAAGCTTTGGTATTGGTTCCCACAAGTAAGGATGACGCCGTGGACCGGACCCACCTATGTTGGAGAAAACAGAATTTATGTTTACCTGATAAATTACTTTCTCCAACGGTGTGTCCGGTCCACGGCCCGCCCTGGTTTTTTAATCAGGTCTGATAATTTATTTTCTTTAACTACAGTCACCACGGTATCATATGATTTCTCCTATGCAAATATTCCTCCTTTACGTCGGTCGAATGACTGGGGAAGGCGGAGCCTAGGAGGGATCATGTGACCAGCTTTGCTGGGCTCTTTGCCATTTCCTGTTGGGGAGGAGAATATCCCACAAGTAAGGATGACGCCGTGGACCGGACACACCGTTGGAGAAAGTAATTTATCAGGTAAACATAAATTCTGTTTTCCAGGGCAGGGCCGCCACCGGTTCCTGCGGAATGTCGGGCCTCCAGGCTTAACTTTTTCTTGAGAGCCATCTTACAGTCCCGGTAGCGATGTTTTATAGAGTCCATATCTCTGTTCCGGCCACCCACTGCATTGACTGCATTCCTTATCTCATTCCAGAGCCTCCTCTTGTCAGTCGGGGTAGTCTTCTGGTGCTGCAGCCTCCTATACCTGGCCATATAGGCCTCTACGAGGGCCTCCTTCTCCTCCATCGAAAACCTCGCCTCCCTAGTCGCCTTGGCCTTCCCCTGTGACGATGCTCTCTGTTTCCCGGACTGTGAAGCCCTACTCTGTCCGCCACTGGGCCCAGCCACTTGTTCATCTTGAACCAAGTGGCTGGGTCCACCCACCGCTTCCACCCCCGCTTCCTGCCCCCCTTCCTGCCCTGTTCCTCTCCCCCTCCCTCTCCTCCCCCCTGCCTGCCCTCCATCTGTTCCCTAAACTAAACCCCAAATAATCAAACAAAAAGTGAGTGTGATGAAATGAAAGGGGGTCAAAATAAAGAACTAAAAAGACAAAAAAAAGTGCTGAAAGTGTGAGAGGGATCTAAAAAAACAAAGAGGGTAAGGAGTATTTAAATAAACCAAAAGAAGAAGAAGACTAAAAGGAGGATATGTAAACTAAATGTAACTAGGGGATGGGGATGGGATGGGTATGGGGTATGGGATAAGAGTAAATGGGATGAAAGGGAATGGGCTACAGGGAATGGGGTATGGAGTGTAGTATGAGGGGGTAGCGGGTATGGAGTGTATGTAGTGTTATTGATAAGTGTATGTATGTATTGAATGTGTTTGCGTGTAAATGTGTTGTGTACAGAAAAATCACTCGTTCGCTAACTCACACTACTACTAATTCTCACTAACACACTACTACTAATTCTCACTAACAATCACTCCCACTAACTCTCACTAACTACCACTAACTCACGCTCCCACTAGCACTAACTCTCACTAACAACTCTCACTAACAACTCCCACTAACTCACTCACGCTCCCACTAACAGACTCTCTCCCACTCCCACTAACTCACTCACGATAACACTAACAACTGACTCTCTCACGCTAACACTAACTCACTCACAATAATGCACAAACTCTCTAATCTTAAACCTCCAATCTCCAAAGACCCACCAGCAACACAGTCAAAGAAGCCCTGCTTGTGTGGTGCTTATATACCCTGTGTAAATGTTTAATGATGTACCGATTTCCGTTGTAAATTGTGTTCAGGTGTGCTTTATTAGCAATTAATATTAGTGCAATGTGTATTAGTTGGGTGAATTTGCGCATGCTCATTTTGAGTTAGTATTTGTGGAATGTGTAGAATGCGATGATGTCATAGTGGTCGTTTTCTATAACATTGTCCAATAGTATTCTGTTTAAATGTGAATTTGCGATGGTGTGGTATTAGTGAAGTGTTGTATATGTATGTTTGTCCTAAATTATAGTGATATTGAATGCGATTATTTTTCTAGTGTATGTATATATTTTTAATTCCTTGTTGTTATTTTGCGAATTTCCGCATCTTAAAGTATATGCGTATTCCCCGTATTAAATTTTATTAAAATCCCCCCCGCTTGTGAATGTGTAATGCTTGTGTGCTTTGTTGATTGATTGTTGTTGTGACATTTGCGGCGTGTTATTGTTATGCATGATGTGGTATGCGTCATATGACCGAGCTGTGCGTATTTCTCGCGAGATCGAGTGTTAGGTGAAAAAAGCTATTTTTTTGCTTTTCCATTGATCTCTATGGGAGACTGTCTAACGCGGGCAGGATTCCGCGTGTGACATACACGCGTTAGGAGCATCGTTAGATGGTCTTTTTTGAACTCGAAATACCGGAGTCAAACAATGCCGTGCGTTAGACATAAAACACGCGTGGCGTTAGCAACCCATCTACCGCCAAACTCCAAATCTAGCCGATTGTCAATTATAAGTCACATAGCAGCATACACTTTAATCCCTTTAAAATAAGTATTTTGACACAATATAACACTGTTCACATGTTTATTAAGACACATAGCATTCATATGCATTATTCCTTATGCACTGGTTTATATTTATGATGTTCACTTTTTTGCCACACAGGGGCGTTTCCAGCACTACCGACGCCAACATGATGACATAATGACGCTCAGGCATAATTTCCAGTTTACATCCAGTGCGGCAGCGGGGGGGCCGGTGGCGTCGAGACGGTTTGCTGGCTATTTAGCCACGATGTGGTAAGCATAGATGTTTTTGCAGAAGTCTGAGGACGGGGTTTATACCTCAAAAACGTTCACTCTTTTATAAATACACTTGGTTGTATCATGGCGAGTGCCTCTTTTGGATTATTCTTCTACATATGTCTGAGAGCACCCCGGCCTTAACACGGATTTAGCGAGTGCTGGTACTTTTGAACTACATATTACTTTACTTACTTCAGCATCCTACTCATTTGAAATTGCTTCAAAGGAAAATAATGCATAGATTAAAAAACTTTGCTTAAAATAAGGACACTGGGATTGCTTTTAATATGTCTCAAGGGGACACTGTACATACTGCTGGGGCTCCTTCTACCACTACAGGGATTTTGGAAGACATACAGGGAGCTACCACTTTCCACTTTACTGATGAGGATGCAGCATCAATTCTTTTCGATGCTTTAACTATTACACCTATACCTAACCAACCATCTTATATCTTTAACCACCTGTTGAAATTGAAAAAACGCCAAAAGGATTTAGAACTACATGGTTCCTTCTTATCAGAGTACCACCGAAAACGGTACATACCACAAGGATTTTGTATCAGAAATACACCAACTATAGGGCGTTACACTCCAGCCTTCTGTGAGAGGTGGTGTAGCATATTAAACAAATGCTCACTTGACCTCATACTTCTGGTCATCCAAGAGGTTAGTGTACTGTTACAACAAACAAAATAAGAGATACAACAGTATGAACAACTTAACCTGGAGACCATACAACAAGATAAACAAGAAAACTGTCTGGACAAGCTACAAACACAGCTTTACCAATATGAGAGGAATCTGATACAATTCAAGAACAAAAAACTGGCACTGGTCACAGATGATTATAGAGACAGACGCATCTATATCTGGCAATTATCCCAACAGGATAGACAAAGGGAGTTTCAAGGAAGACAAAGGATACAAAGATTTAGAAAACCCACTAATTTACAGATGGTGGATACATCTGGCTCCAGTTCAGATGGGGAACCCCCCAGCTCAGGACCCAGCACAGAACCATTTATTGCCACAGGAGTGATAATACATTCAAAAAACGGTGGAGGCAAAGATCCCACCCCAGGTGGGGTGGCCACAAGGAAAAACCCCACAGGCTCCCAAACATAGATACAAACATAGTGGTTAATCTTAATGATAGGATGCTCACCAGTACTGAAGAACATGTATTAAATAAGGGTTTAACTTTTATCCCGACATGTAACACAGATGAATTTGGACTATATGTAGATTTACAAAAATTCCAAAGACAATTGAAATTAAAGGAACAATTTTGGAAAGTGGACGAGGAAGATCAAGGACAATCAAGATTCAAGAAAAAGTCCACCTTTGACCCACAAAGCTACAATGCGAGCATCCGCACTTATCATGGACTGACCACTATGGATATGAAAAATCTAATATCAAAACAAAAAACTCAAGGACACAACAACCTATCCAAGCAAGAACGTGAGGCCATACGAAGTTTGGCCAAAGACTCCACTATTATCATTCGGGAAGCGGATAAGGGCGGGGCAATAGTCCTACAAAATTATAAGGATTATAGGGAAGAAGCCCTATCACAATTGGAAGACCCTCAAACATACCGTAGACTACCAGGAGACCCCACGAGAATCTTTAAAGACATAACTGACAAATATCTGGACCAAATCTCTAACAATGGGTATATTACCAAACAAGAACTTGAATATCTCAAAACACCACATCCCAGAATACCGGTGTTTTACACGGTTCCAAAGATTCACAAAAGGCTAGACCGCCCCCCGGGGAGGCCAATTGTGTCAGCTATACAGTCCCTATATCAGCCATTGGCTAAATTTGTCAATTCATTTCTACAGCCTTTGGGTAGGCATATGAACACCTTCCTTCTTGACTCCAATATGCTCCTATCAATAACCCGAGAACTGGTACCATTGGAAGAAACAGACATTCTGGTAACTCTTGACGTTACCAGCTTGTATACTGTCATCCCCCACCAATTGGGACTCAGAGCTATAGAAAGGCAACTACAACACTACCCCTATGTGGGTCCCCCTATGGAGGTATTATTGACACTATTGGAATTCTGTCTTACTACCAATTACTTTAAATTTGAGAAACAACTATACCTTCAGTTGATGGGCACAGCGATGGGGTCCAATGTGGCCCCATCCTATGCCAATTTATTCATGGCAGAATTAGAAACAAAAGATAGTAGTCTGTTTCAGCATCATCGAATACTTTTCAAACGCTACATAGATGACCTGATATTAATATGGCGTGGAACAGAAGAAGAACTATTCAAGTGGTTCCAACAACTAAATGAGACATCTACAGATATCAAGTTCAAGATGAACCACAGTACTACAGCCATTGATTTTCTGGACCTAAATCTCTACAAAAGCAAAGGGAGACTGCAATCTACCCTCTTTAAGAAGGAAATGGACAGAAACTCACTACTATACTATACCAGTTGTCATCCTCCAGCTCAAAATTACAACCAGTTATGAGGAATAACACAGAGATAATTAATCAGAAAAAACAACTGGATGAGATGAAGGACAGATTTATCCAGCGAGGATATCCGCCAGAAAAACTGAATTCAATGGAGCAGGACCTGATGACAACAGAAAACCCTACCAAAGAAGGGTCAATAGAACCCAGAATTACATTTATTACTACGTATACTCATGACAAACAAGATTTAGTAACCAGTCTGAAGAAGAACTGGGAGATACTGACTACAGATCCAAAGTTACCATTTAGAAATTATGCCCCACCGAGAGTGGGCTATAAAAGAGCAAGATCCTTAAGGGATCATCTGGTACACACGGATCCAATTCACAGTTATGAACAGAAGACCTGGCTTCAATCCAAAAAAACAGGCTGTTTCAGATGCCTAGGCTGCACCACCTGTAGTGCACTTATAACAGGTCCTCACTTTTTACATCCATATAAAAAGAAAATATATATATATATATATATATATATATATATATATATATATATATATATATATATATATATAGACATCGGATGACTTGTACCACCACGCATGTAGTCTATCTTTTGCACTGCATCTGTGGTTTGTGCTATGTGGGGAAGACTACGGACGACCTTCGCACTAGAATGGCCAATCATAGGTCGTCCATACGTACAGCTCTAGATAAAGGAAGATCTGAACAGCCAGTAGCTCGCCATTTTGTACAAGCAGGACACACAGTCAAGGATTTGAAGTACACACTGATTGATCATGTCCCGCCCACCCCCAGAGGAGGAGACAGGGGACAAAGACTCCTCCAATTGGAGGCCAGGTGGATTTATGAATTGGGTACCTTATCACCACAAAGACTAAATACCCATCTGGACTGGCGCTGTTACCTTTAGGCCCTTTACATTAGTATAGTCCATATAATATCAATCTGGACTTTACAATTCTTCTATTTAAGATATTGAATATAAATGTCCATATATCCTAATTAGGGATGCAAAAGAGGCCATTAAGACAACACCTATGGGGAAAGTCTAAATCCTCTCCCACTTCCATTACACAAGGCACATTAGTGGCCTTCTAGCCATTTCCTACATTGTATTTATGCCTTATCCCTTTTCTAGTAAATGCCCCCAGCGATTGTCATCCCGATACGTTTTAATTTTTTTAGACACATTGTCAATTATAAGTCACATAGCAACATACACTTTAATCCCTTTAAAATAAGCACTGTTCACATGTTTATTAAGACACATAGCATTCATATGCATTATTCCTTATGCACTGGTTTATATTTATGATGTTCACTTTTTTGCCACACAAGCCTGTGTCTCCTGACCACTCTGCAGCAAAACTGTATGTCTGGGCCTCTCTGCAGTAAGCCTGTGTTTCCTGGCCTCTCTGCAGCAAGCCGCCTGTTTGTATGGGGCTCTCTGCAGCAAGCCTGTATGTCTTGGCCTTTCTGCATGAAGCCTGTATGTCTTGGCCTTTCTGCATGAAGCCTGTGTCTCCTGGCCTCTCTGCATGAAGCCTGTGTCTTCTGGCCTCTCTGCAAGAAGCCTGTGTCTTCTGGCCTCTCTGCATGAAGCCTGTGTCTTCTGGCCTCTCTGCATGAAGCCTGTGTCTTCTGGCCTCTCTGCATGAAGCCTGTGTCTTCTGGCCTCTCTGCATGAAGCCTGTGTCTTCTGGCCTCTCTGCATGAAGCCTGTGTCTTCTGGCCTCTCTGCATGAAGCCTGTGTCTTCTGGCCTCTCTGCATGAAGCCTGTGTCTCCTGGCCTCTCTGCAGGAAGCCTGTGTCTCCTGGCCTCTCTGCAGGAAGCCTGTGTCTCCTGGCCTCTCTGCAGGAAGCCTGTGTCTCCTGGCCTCTCTGCAGGAAGCCTGTGTCTCCTGGCCTCTCTGCAGGAAGCCTGTGTCTCCTGGCCTCTCTGCAGGAAGCCTGTGTCTCCTGGCCTCTCTGCAGGAAGCCTGTGTCTCCTGGCCTCTCTGCAGGAAGCCTGTGTCTCCTGGCCTCTCTGCAGGAAGCCTGTGTCTCCTGGCCTCTCTGCAGGAAGCCTGTGTCTCCTGGCCTCTCTGCAGGAAGCCTGTGTCTCCTGGCCTCTCTGCAGGAAGCCTGTGTCTCCTGGCCTCTCTGCAGGAAGCCTGTGTCTCCTGGCCTCTCTGCAGGAAGCCTGTGTCTCCTGGCCTCTCTGCAGGAAGCCTGTGTCTCCTGGCCTCTCTGCAGGAAGCCTGTGTCTCCTGGCCTCTCTGCAGGAAGCCTGTGTCTCCTGGCCTCTCTGCAGGAAGCCTGTGTCTCCTGGCCTCTCTGCAGGAAGCCTGTGTCTCCTGGCCTCTCTGCAGGAAGCCTGTGTCTCCTGGCCTCTCTGCAGGAAGCCTGTGTCTCCTGGCCTCTCTGCAGGAAGCCTGTGTCTCCTGGCCTCTCTGCAGGAAGCCTGTGTCTCCTGGCCTCTCTGCAGGAAGCCTGTGTCTCCTGGCCTCTCTGCAGGAAGCCTGTGTCTCCTGGCCTCTCTGCAGGAAGCCTGTGTCTCCTGGCCTCTCTGCAGGAAGCCTGTGTCTCCTGGCCTCTCTGCAGGAAGCCTGTGTCTCCTGGCCTCTCTGCAGGAAGCCTGTGTCTCCTGGCCTCTCTGCAGGAAGCCTGTGTCTCCTGGCCTCTCTGCAGGAAGCCTGTGTCTCCTGGCCTCTCTGCAGGAAGCCTGTGTCTCCTGGCCTCTCTGCAGGAAGCCTGTGTCTCCTGGCCTCTCTGCAGGAAGCCTGTGTCTCCTGGCCTCTCTGCAGGAAGCCTGTGTCTCCTGGCCTCTCTGCAGGAAGCCTGTGTCTCCTGGCCTCTCTGCAGGAAGCCTGTGTCTCCTGGCCTCTCTGCAGGAAGCCTGTGTCTCCTGGCCTCTCTGCAGGAAGCCTGTGTCTCCTGGCCTCTCTGCAGGAAGCCTGTGTCTCCTGGCCTCTCTGCAGGAAGCCTGTGTCTCCTGGCCTCTCTGCAGGAAGCCTGTGTCTCCTGGCCTCTCTGCAGGAAGCCTGTGTCTCCTGGCCTCTCTGCAGGAAGCCTGTGTCTCCTGGCCTCTCTGCAGGAAGCCTGTGTCTCCTGGCCTCTCTGCAGGAAGCCTGTGTCTCCTGGCCTCTCTGCAGGAAGCCTGTGTCTCCTGGCCTCTCTGCAGGAAGCCTGTGTCTCCTGGCCTCTCTGAAGGAAGCCTGTGTCTCCTGGCCTCTCTGCAGGAAGCCTGTGTCTCCTGGCCTCTCTGCAGGAAGCCTGTGTCTCCTGGCCTCTCTGCAGGAAGCCTGTGTCTCCTGGCCTCTCTGCAGGAAGCCTGTGTCTCCTGGCCTCTCAGAAGGAAGCCTGTGTCTCCTGGCCTCTCAGAAGGAAGCCTGTGTCTCCTGGCCTCTCAGAAGGAAGCCTGTGTCTCCTGGCCTCTCAGCAGGAAGCCTGTGTCTCCTGGCCTCTCAGAAGGAAGCCTGTGTCTCCTGGCCTCTCAGCAGGAAGCCTGGGTCTCCTGGCCTCAGCAGGAAGCTTGGGTCTCCTGGCCTCTCAGCAGGAAGCCTGGAAGTGAAAATAAAAATAATCTAAAAAAAAAGCACAAGAAAAGAACAAAAAACAAATAAAACAGTAATTTTATAAACATCTTCTGTCAACGATGTTAAAGCTATGTAAAAAGGAGGAGATCTCCCAACTGAATGCTATATTATGTGTCTTGTGCGGTAATGATATAATAATGACAGGCCAGATTTTAAAGGTCATAAAAGAGGAACGTTGATGGTTTATATGTAACAGAACAGAGATGACACCATAATTGGTGTGATGATAGGGGCAAATGGGCATCATTTTGTTGTGTATAAACATGTTACAGAGTGACTAATTTGATAAGTGCAGGAAATCATTTTACAAAACAGTTATTCTGTGTGCAGATATTTTGCAATATGGTTGTTAATTGCTGATGTATATTGTACAATACATGTATACAAAAGTGAGTTTAATATCCCTTCATTTTTTATGGTATGACAGTTTAAAATGATTTAGTTTTGTGTTATTGCCCCAATGCCCTTAAGTTTATTTTACCTGCCCCATTTTCCAAACGTAAAAGGGACAAAAAGTGACCTTAAATTTATAAATGAATGCCCCATAAAAACTTAAACTGTGCATGAAATATACATTTATTTTGTCTACTTTAAATATATTAAAACTGTAGTGTTTCCACTCCTCTCAGAAAGACTGGAGTACATTCTGTGGAATGCAGATCCATCCCTGACCTTCCTAAATGCTGCACAGGGATTGGTTGATTTGTGCAGGTGCTCATTTATATCTGTCCCTAATTGGCCCCTGCAAAGTACGTAAGATAAACATCCAAGAGCCTTTTCAAGGGTTTTGCCCCTAGCCTGCTATATAATTCATATTATTCTAATAAATGCTTTTAAAATGTGTTTAATATGCAGATCTTTTGCAATACAGAGAATAATTACTGATGCATTAAAGGGCCATTATACACTCATTTTTTCTTTGCATACATGTTTTGTAGATGATCTATTTATAAAGCCCATAAAGTTTGTTTGTTTTTTAAATGTATAATTTTGCTTATTTTTAAATAACATTGCTCTGATTTTCAGACTCCTAACCAAGCCCCAAAGTTTATTTGAATACCGTCAGCTACCTTCTCCAGCTTGCTCCTGTTTGTGTAAAGGGTCTTTTCATATGCAAAAGAAGGGGGAAGGGGGAGTGTCTTATTTCCCACTTGCAGTGGGCTTTCCAGCTGCCTTTTCAACAGAGCTAAACTGAAAGCTTCTAAGTATGTTTTTAAACCATTTTATACTGGATTTTTATATCAGTATCCGTGCATCTTATTCTTTATAGTAGTGTCTATTACATGCAGTTATATGAAAATGAGTGTATACTGTCCCTTCAATTATGTTAAAGTATTTTTTTTATTAAAGTAAAAGTTGTTTAAATATATTCACTATCTATAAATATATATATTCATAAGAAGCAATTGCACTCTCTGGATTTAACACACAACAAATTTATTATGTGACGTTTTGGGGTGTGGCCTCCTTCCTCAGGCAAACTAGCAAGTGATATAATGTGCATATATAACAACAAAGGCTCCTCCCATCAGTGTCAACAACCACTAAGTTACTGAGTACCACCTCCTAAAGCAAATGTACAGTAAATATACAAAACATATATATATATACATTATTCTAAGTATGTTTTCTTCCAAAAAATCATGGGGACCCTCTCTTCACAAGTGATTGAGCATTTTATAAACTAGATTTTTAATGACAGGGTCTTTAAAGGGACAGTATACACCAATTTCCATATAACTGCATGTAATAGACACTACTATAAATAATAATATGCACAGATACTGATCTAAAAATCCAGCATAAAACCTTTTTCAAACCTTACTTAGAAGCTCCCAGTTTAGAAATGTTGAAAAAAAAGTTAGGCTGGGACACCGAAATGGAACACTGAAATGGGCTGGAAAGCAAAAAGAGCAGACACTCCCCCTCCCCTGCACATGAAAAGACCCTTTACACAAACAGGAGCAAGCTGGAGTAGGTAGACAACAGTCTACTTCTAAAACTTTGGGGCTTGGTTAGGAGAAAATTAGCACAATGTTATTTAAAAAAATAAGCAAAACTATACATTTGCTTATTGTATAAAAATCTAGTGTACAATGTCCCTTTAAAGAAAAGAAAATACTTGGAAGTAAATACTTCAATGTTATAATTTATAGTTGCTAGTTTAAAAAAAAAAAAATAGTAATATCTACACCAGGAATATCTACACCAGGGATCTTCTATTCAGGTCCTCGAGACCAGTGTTCTATCTAAGGCCAGATTTTGTGAGTGGCCCCAGGGCCGTCTTTAATATTGACTGGACCCTGGGCAAACATTATCTTGGGCCCCCCCCCCCAATGGAATTTCAGTCTCCACCCCAACATCCCAAAAAACCAACTGGATCAATCGACTGCTGGGCTAATCATTTAAAAAAAAAAATTGCAATATGTGAAACTGGACCTAAGCAGTACTAATAAGTAAATAAATATATAAATTCCTCCACTGTGCATTCATTTAATATGCTTTTGAATGTGATTCTGGTGTGAGGTTAGCTGGTTATAGAGATTTAGGGCAGCCAACAGGAGCAAAGCAAGGTAAAGACTGAGGAGGAAGCATAGAGGTGCAGACAGATATAAGTTTACTGACTGGAACAGCAGAACTACTATGGGAAGTTGTAAAATCTGCAACAAAGAGAAAATAAAAACTATAAAAATAAACCTTACCTTAATGTGTGAAGTATCAGCATGAAACTATACATCAGCCACAGCAGCACATGTGACCCTGCACTAGATGCTGCTGCATGGGGGAGGGGTGTGTGCACTCACTTATTCTTCCCACTGACACCTTTCTACAAATACTGTTCCCCTAACAAACTTCAGTTAGTTGATCTTAGGGCCACAGCAGAAAGAGCAGGGCTAAGGGGACCAGCAGACTGGATGCTGTCTGTCCAAGGCTGCATGGATACAGTGTGAGATGAGTCACACAGCCTCAAGACTGAAGAGAGCAGTGTATGCAGCTGCACAGATGCTCAAATCCTCACGTGCCAGCCGCTCCAGCTTTCTGCTGCATGCGCCTACAGTCAGCCCTACCCAGAAACAATCCCCACCACCAGAGCAGTTACCTGGTAACAGTGGTAACCCCAGTAGGACCTTTTCTGATGCAGTGGGATTGGCTGGATGCCGAGTTAGAGCTCAGCATTCAGTGCTGCACAGTGCACATCTAAAACAGCACATGGCACTAGCTTGGCATCTCACATGACACCGGCACAGTCTCTCACAGTTTCTCACAAATAAATATAAGCAGAGAACTTTTGACTGTGACAATATTAGGACTGACTGTGTGTGTCCCATGTCACATGACATCAGCAGTCTGGCATGAACCAAAAAAAAAAAATGTTTTTTTTTTTTATTTTTTTTTAGGACTCTTGGGCCCCTCAACAAAGACTGGGCCCTGGGCAGCTGCTCCTTTTGCCCTGTGTTAAAGATGGCCCTGAGTGGCCCAGCAGTGAAACAGTTAATAACGTAACCATGCCTTCCTGTCTGCATTGTATAGTGTTTGATAACTGCAGAGTGTGGTTCACTGATTAACTGTTACCCTGTGCTCACAAAATCTGGCCTTAGAGTGAACACTGCTCAAGACCCAATTACGGGTCTCATTTAAAAGGGACATAAAACAGGAACATTGTTGTTTTCTATGTAACAGATTACCTACAGTATATATAATCTTATAGATACATAGATATGTTACCAAAAAAAACTCAAATATATATAGAATTTTATTTTAAAAAATAAATAAACATATTCTTCTATGTGAAGAACATTGGAATGTGAAATATTCATACTTCATGTCGGGTTGAGTGCACTTGTTATCACTCAAGAGAGAATGCTAAATAGTGCTCCACTCATAATCTATTCTAGCCCTTAGATTGTAAACACTGGTTGGAGCTGTTAAGCATTATAATAAATGGCAGCCACAATGCAACTTCAAATTCACATACTTTCTTAATCTGTTTTTCAAACATATGAAAATGCTGTCAGTTAAAGGGACAGGACATCCCATAATATTCTTTCATGATTTGGATAGAACATAAAATTTTAAACAACTTTCCAATTTACTTCTATTATAACATTTGCTTCTTTCTCTTGTTATCCTTTGCTGAATGAACATCATTGCAGTTAGCCAATAACAAGAGATAAATTTGTGCAGGCATAAATCAACAGCTAGCTCCCACTAGTGTAGGATATCTGTGTATTATTTTTCAACAAGGGATACCAAGAGAACAAAGCACATTTGAAAATAGAAGCAAATTTAAAAGTATCTTAAAATGACATGCTCTATCTGAGCATGCAAGTTTAATTTTGACTTTCCTATCCCTTTAAGTTCAACCAGACAGCCGGAACTTTTAAAGGATGACAAATGAAGGTTCAAACTTAGCTGGCACAGTGGTTATTCAGCAGATAAAAGACACAACTGTGTAACGGCACCTGTGGGATCTGTAGCCCGCAGTGTCAAACCTCTTTAGCGACTGCTGCTTCCCCACAAGCTGACCCGTCTCCTCTGATGCAGACCAACAAGTCTCAATTGGTTTCACAGCGAGGGTGGGAAAGATACCGAGATGCACACCCAGAACCCAGTCTCCCAGAAGAAGCAGCAGACCATGAGTGCTGACAGCGAGCACATCAGTAACAGCGGGCAACACGGGTCCCCGTGGATCTCGTCCACCATCTCCAAACTATTGAAACACCTGTGGTGCCGCTCCATCTATGAAATGTACTCCACTACGCTCACTTAGGGTTGCCACCTCGGCCATGTTTTCCTGTACACTTATGAGTTATACATGCTGCAGGGCGTGCAGAAGGCAACATGCATTGTGCACCTAAACAGCACACAAATAGTGACCTTGGATAGCACTATTCATGTTCCTTCCCTCATACCCTGAAGCATGGGTAACTCATAAGTGTCCAGGAAAACATGGCTGAGCTCACTGCCAACCAGTGGTGCGGTTCCTTAATCCAAGTCAGCCAGCTGCTCCACCGAATAGCCAGACTTAACATGCAGAACCTCCATATCTGTACCTAGGTAACTCTTATCATTTGGTGGAATTTGAGAACGTTTTCCAGCTGGGTGTAGAATAGGCCCTTGGGGAAAGGGAAATATGCCCCTTTACACCTAGATGACCTTACCAAAAGTCTGTGTAGAACGACAACATTTAACAAGCTGAAACTAGTTTACAGTTGCTTTATGAACTAAATCAAAATGAACATTTTACATCTCCCATTTAATTCAATTGACGTAAAAAATAAACGTTTGGCTCTTGTAATACAACTAGCACAAAATATTATTCCAACTAGTCTAGTATGTGAGTAGCCAATCTTTTTCACCTACCGTTTGATGGCTTGATGAAAACAATTGGAATCTTCAATAGAAACACATGTATAACTTTTTAGTCTGTTAAAATATTAATAATAACAATAATAATAATGGTTTGGCTATTTGGGAGACCATTATAAATTGATCCATATTGTACTGTCACAGCTGTCACAGCAAGTGCACTTGGATCATTAAACCAGGAGGAGGTAAGGGGGCAATCAAGAAGATCAATTTGGTGCTACATATGTTTTATTGGCAATCAAGGGGTTAAATCACTTCTGTGCGTTTGCCAGCAGTAATGTAATACTTTGATTGCTAGTATGCATTTTGAAAGAATAAAAAAATGATACTCACTACAGTGTGTGTTCTGGACAATTAACAGGTTAATTCTCTGTGTCTTTTTTACAGGGAATCATATGGTGAAATTACTGCTGAAAGCAATTTAACCATGTAATTAATTAATTATTTAATTAATTATCTTATAAAACAAGGTTGTGTTTGTATTACTGACAATCCATGAGTTAAATTATAAGATATTATGATTATACGAAGAGTTTAAAGGTACAGTAAAGTCAAAATTAAACTTTTATTGTTTATTTAGATACAGCTAGTGACAGCACCAGAACGGTGTTAATCTGGCACATGTTGGAGGCTTCAGGGTCACAACTGGGGGTCAAGATCATACAGGTCAGGGTGTGGCATGGGGGGGGGGGGCTGGGTGGAGCTGGGGAAGTCATTGTAAGAGTGGTTGTGGGAAAACAACAGGGGAATGTACCAGGGATATATTTCTCCTGGCACATTCATTTGGTATCTATTTTGGTACATCTTTATAGACTTATAATACATTTTAACACACTATCCCATTATATGGGTACCACAATCCAATAGTGATTGTGCCACTAATTTATCTTTATCTCTCTCTTTTTCTCTTTTTCTCTCTTTTTCTTTCTCTCTCCTCTCTCTCTCGAAACCCTTTGAAGTTAAGTAGATGAAAACATGGAAAATCATATTTATGCAATATTCATATTTAATAAAGTGTTTACCTGTGTATTTAATGTAAATATTTCACATACCAATGCTATTCACATAGGGGAAAATGTTGTAAGTATTTATAAATAGATATTCCTATATGTTTGTATATATCTATATCTATATATTATCATCTATATATAAAGGTAGAGATATATATTGTATCTATATTGTACCAAAATACCATCAGATATATGTAGAAATGTTTGGCTAGTGTACTTAAGAATATATAATCGGGTTTGCACGCTCCAGTGACTTCTATAGGGGATTATGTAATGCAATCTTCAAAGTTAAGCTTTTCGTATGAATTGGATTTGCGCTTGTGCGAAAACGTTCTACTTTTAACTTGTAATACAAGCGCTACCTGATGCAAGCAAAAACCTTACTTCTAGCGTTGATAGCGTGCGAGCAGGAGCGTTAAATACCGATCCACTTGTAACCTTGACTATGGGTACAAATGCATACTCGTGCAGACTATTCCGACCCTTTAATGGAAACTGAACCCCTTAATTTCTTGCGTTTATAATAATAATAATAATAGAGACCATACCTCTAGGCACTTACAGTTCAGTTACATTTTACCAATGAATTTTAATCAAATGATTTATTGCCGTTGTGTTTTATAGAATTTTGAGCAAGTTCAGAATGGCTTGTATTAGCAAATTGAGGTTTTAATGAAGGATGTATTTAAATCTATGTTTTTCAAGTTAGGTGCAATGATTACTGACCAAACCTGATATTTATATTAGCATTCAGCATACATCCCATGCAATTAGCAGTCGCATGATAAAAGGTGTCATTTAAACAATGTTTACTGTGTACAGCTAAGTTTATAAATAATGTACATGTGGGTAATTAGTAAATGTATGTTAATAGCGCACATTGTTTAGATACAGTTTCACTGTGTGACCCTAAGTATTGTATTGTGGTTGTGTTGAAAAACTGAATGTAAATAATTTATCAACATGTAACTGTTATATATAGATTATTTTATACCCAGTGGTCACAAGACAGAACTATTAAAGGGACAGTCAAGTCAAAATTAAACTTCCATGATTCAGATAGCCCATGCATTTTTAAACAACTTTCCAATTTACTTCCATTAAAGGGAAAGTATACACCAATTTTCATTTAACTGCATGTAATCACCACTACTATAAAGAATAATATGCTCAGATACTGATAGAAAAATTCACCTTTTAAAAACTTAACTAGTTGCTCCCAATTTAGCACTTATGATTGAGTTAGGCAGGGACACCCACTGAAAGAGGCTGAGAGCAAACCTTCGACTTGGCTGATATGTTATTTTATAGGAACATAACAGAAATGTAATTACAATGTTTTACTGTACCTTTATATAATTTCCTGCATTCTAGTGTTTCTTTTTGTTATACACTCGCAATGGTCCCTTACTTTAATCATGAGACTGTAATATCTAAACTTCATATAGAGAAGTTTAAAAAGTAAAATGTACTTCTGCCTACAGGGAAATAAAACAGCATTTCGATGTGTCACAGAAAATAATGCACATTAGATATGCTAGATTTTTTAAAGGGACATAAAATTATTTTATAAAATATTGTTTGCATATAAGTTTGTGTTTAACCATCATGTATATCAGTTAAATGGGGATCACAGATCAATATTGTAGAAGTCGTAAAGGGACATGAAACCCAATTTTTTCATGATTCAGACACAGCATGCAATTTTAACCAACTTTTACTTTTTTTCATTTTACTGCAATTATCTAATTTGCTTTGTTCACTTGGTATCCTTTGTGGAAAATTATACCTAGGTAGGCTCAGAAGCTGGTAGCCAGGGAGCAGTCTGCAGAGGCTTAGATACAAGGTCATCACAGAGGTAAAAAGTATATTAATATAACAGTGTTAGGTATGCAAAACTGGGGAATGGGTAATAAAGGGATAAAGTCTGAAGTAGACTTTCCCTTTAAGACCACTTGTGCAATCCTGCACCACTGGTAATCCATAGCTGCATTACACATTTATAAATGAAGCCCATTGTATGTGCAGTACATACAGTCATGTGAAAAATAAATTACCCGCTCTTTGAATGCTATGGTTGTAGGTATCAGGACATAACATAACAATCATCTGGTCCTTATCAGGTCTTAAAATTAGGTAAGTACAACCTCAGATGAACAACACATGATATATTACTCTGTGTCATCATTTATTTAACAAAAATAAAGCCAAAATGCAGAAACCATGTGTGAAAACCTACGTACACCCTTACTGCTTCCATAGGAATTAAGAGCATAAGTAGCAGCCAGGTGCTGCTAATCAAATGCCCTTGATTAATTGATCATCAGCAAGTGTCACCACCTCTATAAAAGCTGAAGTTTTAGCACTTTGCTGGTCTGGAGCATTCAAGGAGGAAAGAAATCAGCAATGATCTTAGAAACCCCAAGGTCAGACTGTGCAATGCTCAGAGAAATTGCAGAAAAAAAAGTTAAATCTCAGACTCTACAGGCCTCAGTTAGCATGTTAAATGTTAACGTTCATGACAGTACAATTAGAAAAAGACTGAACAAGTGTGGTTTGTATGGAAGGGTTACAAGGAGAAAGCCTCTTCTGTCTTAAAAGAACATGACATAGCGGCACAAACACCTTATACCAACTGTCAAGCACGGTTTTTGAGGGGTTATGATGTGGGCTTGTTTTGCAGCCACAGGACCGCGGCACCTTGCAGTCATTGAGTTGACCATTAACTCTACTGTATACCAAAGTAATCTAGAGTCACATGTTAGGCCATCTGTCTGACAGCTAAAGCTTGGCCGAAATTGGGTCTTGCAACAGGACAATGATCCCAAGCATACCAGCAAATGTACAACAGAATGGCTGAAAAAGAGAAAAGAATCAAGGTGTTGCAATGGCCCAGTCAAAGTTTAAACTTTAACTGGATTGAAATGCTATGGCGGGACCTTAAAGGGACATTATACACTCATTTTTTCTTTGCATAAATGTTTTGCAGATGATCTATTTATAAAGCCCATAAAGGTTTTTTTTTTAATTTTTTTTATAGTTTTGCTTATTTTTAAATAACATTGCTCTGATTTTCAGACTCCTAACCAAGCCCCAAAGTTTTATGTGAATACCATCATATACCTACTCCAGCTTGCTCCTGTTTGTGTAAAGGGTCTTTTCATATGCAAAAAGGGGGGGGGAGGGGGGAGTTTCTTATTTCACACTTGCAGTGGGCTTTCCAGCTACCTTTTCAACAGAGCTAAACTGTGAGATTCTAAGTAAGTTTTTAAACAGTTTTATACTGGATTTTTATATCAGTATCTGTGCATCTTGTTCTTTATAGTAGTGTCTATTACATGCAATTATATGAAAATGAGTGTATACTGTCCCTTTAAGAGAGCTGTGCATAAACAAATGCCTTCAAACCTCACTTAACTAAAGCAACGTTGTAAAGAAGAGTGATTGTTATTATGTCAAGATACGTTAAACCATAGAATTCAAAGTGGGTGTACTTTCTTTTTCACATGACTGTAGTTACATATTAATATAGGTTGAGAAAAAAAATCAAGACCAAAAAGTTCAACCTTTCACACATACATGTTTGTATAAAATACATCTAAACCTGTGTCCCTTTATGCTACAGTTATATACAATTGTTGTGAGATGCTCTAATGAAGGATTAGTGCCATAAAACACATGAATATACTTTTTTGTGTGTGTTGTTATATTCACTCTATCAGCTCCATTGCTTACAATGGGTTTCTAACTGCCTGTAGTGGGAAAGATTGTAAGTCAGTATATTTTCCTGCAACAATAAAGTATCTAGTGACTTGCTGTGGGTGTAAGAACATACCTGTGGTACTTCTTCCATAATGTCTGGCACTGAATAACAATGGGTCACATTTTACTTGTTTGCCAATGCGCTTGAGTAATGCTAATCATGTTTTATATAGAAATAAAAACTAGATCTTAATTATATAAATATTACGCTTGTAGTAATATGATCAGTCCCGCTAACTGTCATGCATGTCACAGACTTCACTAACATCACTGATAGACCAGACCTGACTCACATTGACCTTAAATGTTCCTATTAGAAGTGTGCGCTCACACACCTCACATACATACAGTACAAAATGTGCTGATTGTTATATCCTTGCTCTCTTACCTTTCTCTTAGAAACTATTTATAAAAGCCAGATATAGGAACCTAACAGGAACACACACACTCATGTCTACAAACTAATCTGGAAACAATTTAGTAAATGCTATAAACAGACTACACCTTCACAGATAATGCTAACTGAAATATCTATTAATAGAAGTAATTTATATTGAAGCCTTCCCATTGTCCTGCTGTCCAATGGAGTTTATTATATTTCCAACATTTTCACTTTTAAGAACTATTTTTATAGAGTATTCTTAGACTGTTTAAAATGTGAACATTCTGAATTGTATCTTGTCTAAACTATCACTATACAGAAGATGGTTGAAGTTATATACCACTTAAAGAGACATTATGTGACGGACTTCCCCGCTACCCCGACTGGGTAGCGCCATCGACCGGGTCCTTCCTCTGCCTGGAACAAGTGGCTATGTAGCCCAGGAAAATGATTTCTATGTAGCCCAGGAAAGTGATTTTAGCTGGAGCTCACCCAAATAACTAGACACACTAGCCTTCAGGTGAACAAGAACTGATTTTATTGAGAACACACACTCCTTTTATACACACATCTCATCTTGATAACACAAAGGACAATCCCACAATTTTCCCGCCATTCCCGCCCCTCCAGACAGCCCGGCACCTCCATAGGAGCCACAGTCTCACATAATCCCAATACTTAGGGGTGGCGGTTTTGGGTGATCCCGGTGGAGCGACGGCACTTTCAGAGTGTCATTTTAAAGCTCTCGGTCCCCAGATGCCACAGCATGATTCGTTACTGGGGACCAGAGTTACAGTCCATTGAAGTTATGGGGTTAGGGGTGTCCAAAACCCCCAGTTCCCAAAGGAGCTCCCCTCTGATAATTGCCACAGCTCTTGTCCTCCCTAAGGGCTACCAATCCCCAAAAGAGCGGAGCTCTGGGGCAAAGGGCTGCTGGAGCGACCAGGGGTAAAGTTAGCGGGTGTCCTGGTGTCCTGTGGCCGACCGGGAGTTCCAGGAGCCCGGCCAGCATGAGAGGAGTGAGGCGGGTGTCCGTTGTGAGGCAGTCGACTGGGAGTTCCAGAAGCCCGGCCAGCCTAGGATGGTTTTCCTAGTCATTCCCCAAACAAAAGCTTCCAGAGATTGTGGTTGCTCTGAGGAGCCCAAAACCACTTAGAAACAGCTGGGGTGAAGTCTATAGGGGGGGCAAGGGTTCAGCCCCTGCAGCCCAGTATCCGTGACAACTCCCCCCCTCCAGTTCGGCAGACCCGGCTAGATCCACACATGGGTCGGCCTGGGGATGTCTGAGGAATTTATGCCACTTCAGTCTGCCGGGAAAGTCCGTCAGCATTCCCATTGCTCTTTCCCAGTCGGTACTGGATGTCAAAGTTAAATGGCTACAGCGCTAGGCTCCACCTCAACAGTCTCCCGTTGTCCCCGGAAACACAGTTGAGCCATACTAGGGGGTTGTGGTCAGTAAGGACGGTGAAGGGTCTCCCATATAGGTAGGGCTGCAACTTCTTCAAAGCCCATATGGCCTGATAGGTGCAGGCTTGAGGAGACCCCCACGAGGTTGAGGCAGGGTTCCTTGGCGGCTGGGCTGGGGATTTCGTTGTCTGGCGGGGCAGTCCCGTATAACACTCCCCCGGGGATGGCTGCTCCCGGCCGGGTAAACAGGGGGCGGGCGGGTCTGTGGCTGCCTAAAGAATGTTGGGGTTCAAGCTGGGGCTGGAGTGGAGCGGGTTGCTGGCCGGGGGTCTGTGGCCGCCTGGCGCCGGGCATCCACATACTGATCAGCCAGGGCGGCGGCTTGGTCAGCTGTTCTGGGTCCTTTGTCTTTTACCCAGTCCCTTATCTCTGCTGGGGTGCGGTTGTAGAACTGCTCCACAAGGATGAGTTGAACAGCTTCGTCTAGGGTGGTGATGTGGCACCCAGTAACCCAGGAGTTTAAGGATCTAGCTAAGCTGTGGGCAAGTTCGGTATACGGCTGCTCCTGTTGTCTTTGTAGTCCCCTGAAGTTTAGCCGGTGAGCCTCCGGGGTAAGTCCATACCGAGCAAGGATGCGCTCCTTCACCCGGTCATAGTTGCCTTGATCTTCGGAGGGGACAGTGTGGAAAGCCTCCAAGGCCCTACCGGATAGTTTCCCAATTAAGATAGTAACCCTATCGGCATTAGTGACCCCATGCATCCGGCACTGGGTCTCGAACAGCTGTAGGTAGCGGTCGATATCCTCACTCCCATCATCCTGGAAGGTTCGGAAAGCCCCGTGAGGTAGTTTCTTGGGCCAGGAAGGGGGGTTCAGGGGATCCGGCATGACCCCCCCTTCAGACTTCTAAAGCTCCAACATGTGTATTTTGTTGGCGTCAGTCACTAACTGAGTAATGATCTTCTTGGGGGGGTTAGGTCCATAGAGAGCCAGTTGCCACTGTACCTGCAACTGTTTGTTGGATGTTGTAGTCCCTTGAGTGGAGGCTGTACTGGGCTGTCCTCCGCTTTGTTCGCTGTCCGACCCACCAGCCTGTTCGCTAGCCCGATCGTCCTCCATCAGTTCGGCTATGAGCACTGCCTTTGTCTTGTTGCTGGTGACTTTCCCTCTAGTCTGCAGCAATGTTCTCAATTCTTCAAGATCTTCAGTTGGTGGTTTGGACGTTCCAGGTAGACGGAAGAACTGATTTTATTGAGAACACAAAAATCCCACAATTTTCCCGCCATGACAGCCCTGCACCTCCATAGGAGCCACAGTCTCTCATAATCCCAATACTTAGGGGTGGCGGTTTCGGGTGATCCCGGTGGAGCAGTGGCACTTCTAAAACTCTCGGTCCCCAGATGCCACAGTCCAAAAATCAGCATGATTCGTTACTGGGGACCGGAATTACAGTCCGTTGAAGTTATGGGGTTAGGGGTGTCCAAAACCCCCAGTTCCCAAAGGAGCTCCCCTCTGATAATTGCCACAGCTCTTGTCCTCCCTAAGGGCTACCAATCCTCAAAAGAGTGGAGCTCTGGGGCAAAGGGCTGCTGGAGCGACCAGGGGCAAAGTTAGCGGGTGTCCTGGTGTCCTGTGCCCGACCGGGAGTTCCAAGAGCCCGGCCAGCCTGAGAGGAGTGAGGCGGGTGTCCGTTGTGAGGCGGCCGACCAGGAGTTCCAGAAGCCCAGCCAGCCTAGGAGGGTTTTCCTGGTCATACACCAAACAAAAGCTTCCAGAGATTGTGGTTGCTCTGAGGAGCCCAAAAACACTGAGAAACAGCTGGGGTGAAGTCTATAGGGGGGGGGGGGGGCAAGGGTTCAGCCCCTGCAGCCCAGTATCCGTGACACATTATACACTAGATTTTTCTTTGCACAAATGTTTTGCAGATGATCCATTTATAAAGCCCATACAGTTGTTGTTGTTTTTTTTTAAAAAAAATGGATAGTTTTGCTTATTTTAAAATAATATTGCTCTGATTTTCAGACTCCTAACCAAGCCCCAAAGTTTTAGGAGACTATCACCACGTATTATTATAATGTGATTACCTGACTATAGTAGATAAGTGTTTTTTATACTTGCAATGTGTTCCTTTTTTTTCCTGTTACACACATTTTTATAGGACTTTTATTTGAAGATCTGATCTATGTTGGAATTTCTCTATTACTTTCATTAGACTTTGTAATTTACTTTATTGTACACTTACCATTTTAAACAGCTTTCCAATTTACTTCTATTATCAAATCTACTTCACTCCCTTGATATCCTTTGCTCAAGGGGCAGAAATGCACTAATGAGAGCTAGCTGAACACATCTAGTCAGCTAATCCCAAGAGACAAAAAAGGTGCAGCTAGCTCCCACTAGTGTAGGATATGTACATATTATTTTTCAACAAAGTATACCAAGAGAAAAAAAAGAACATTTGAAAATAAAAGTGAATTTAAAAGTGTGCATAATATAATATGCTTAATCTGAATCATGCAAGATGAATTTTGACTTTCCTGTGCCTTTAACAAATGCACCATTTTTAAAAATGTTAATACCCAAACTCTTTTTTAGTATACTCTCTTAAAGGGACAGTCTAAACCAACATTGTTATTGTTTACAAAGATAGATAATCCCTTTATTACCCATTCCCCAGTTGTGCATAACCAACACTGTTACAGTGGGTATTGAAAATAATCACCCCCCCTTGAAAATAATCACAGTTTGTTGCTTTGCAGCCTGAAATAAAGACAGACACAGTTTTTGTTTATCCAGTTGTAATTACTTAGCGCAACTTATAACATCCAAGTGAAAGATATAACACCAACATGTCAGGCAAAAATAAAGACAATTCAAAAACAGAATCACTGAGTTGTAAAAAGGATCCCCCTTGTGTCAGTATATTGTTGAACCACCTTTTGCTTTAATTACAGCCTTTAGTCTGTAGGAATATGTCTCTACTAGCTTTGCACATCTAGACATCTAGTGCAATATTTGCCCACTCTTCTTTGCAGAACTGCTCCAGTTCCGTTACATTTGATGGTGACTGGTTGTGAACTGCAGTCTTCAAGTCATGCCACTGATATTCAATGGAGTTTAAGTCTGGGCTCTGATTAGGCCATGCAAGGACATTCACTTTTTTCTCTTTCAACCACTATGTGGTCCTTTTTTGCTATCTGTTTGGTTCATTCATTGTCATGTTGGAAGGTAAACCTTCTTCCCATTGACAACTTCCTGGCAGGGGTCAGCAGATTTTCCACAATAATCTAACTGTATTTTGTCCCATACATTATTCCTTCTATCCTGACAAGTGCTCAAGTGCCTGCTGCAGAAAAACACCACCATAACAGGATATTACCACCTCCATGCATTATTGTAGGTATGGTGTTATTTGGATAGTGAACTTTTTATTGGATTTCCTCCAGACATATCGTTTGGTGTTGAGGCCAAATAATTAAATAAATTGTAATTTCATCTGACCATAACACCTTTTTCCATGTTGCCTCAGAATTTCCTAGGTGTGTTATGGCAAAGCTCAGTCGTGACTGCATGTGGCCTTTCTTGAGGAGTAGCTTTTTTCTTGCAACCCTCCCATACAAGCCACATTTGTGGAGAATCTGTGATATTGTTTTCACATGCACACAATGACCACTCTTTGTCATGAATTCCTGCAACTGCTTCAGAGTTGCTGTGGGCCTCTTGGTAGCTTCTCTGACCAGTTTCTTCCTGGCTCTTATCCCAGAGATCTTTTGACAGTGCCTTGCCACCCATAGTTGGTTGTTTGCTTCAGTTGCACTACCAAGAACTGAGATGCTCCAGGAAAGGTCTTCTCATGCTGAACAAATCAATATGCCCACAGCTGATGACAGTTGTAGGTCAAATTACTTTGTATGTGCCCTTTTAGAAGGGGGTGTTTCTTTTTCCAACTCAGTGATTCTGTTTTTGAATTGTATTTATTTTTGCCTTACATGTTGGTGTTATATTTTTCACTTGGATGTTAAAAATTGAGTAATTACAACTGGATAAACAAAAACCATGTCTGTCTTTATTTCAGGCTGCAAAGCAAAAAAAATTGATTATTTTCAAGGGGGGTGATTCTTTTCAATACCCACTGTATATTAAAGTGATGGTAAACTTCACTGTTTGTAGTTACAATATTTGTAATCTTAAAGTAAAAGATTGGTACTTTCATTCATGAAAGGCTTTGTAAACACTTATCCTATATAATAAAAGGCCAGGTATGTTTGTCAGATGCAGTCATCATGCACAGTAGAGACTGCGCAAGGGCAAACATACCTGGCCTTGAACAGTAGAGATGATGAGCGCCGTAGTGGTGGTGTGGCCGGCTGGGAGATTCATGAGCGGGTGTGACCAATGGGCATTTTAAGGGGCGTGGTCGGGTGTGCACGTGAAGGGGGCGTGGTCGCCAGGAGCGCCTGTGATGGGCGTTGCCAGGTGAGGATGGGTGTGGCCGAGAAATAGCGACAAAGAGGAAGGAGAAAGAGGAAAAGAGAGGGAGAATAGAGAGCAAAAGAGAGGGGGGAGAGCAAAAAAGGGGGGAGAGAAGAGAGAGCAAAAAGAGGGGGAAGAGGAGAGAGAGCAAAAGAGGGAGAGAGCAAAAGAGCGGGGAGAGGAGAGAGAGCAAAAGAGGGGGGGCAAAAGAGGAAGAGAGAGAGCAAAAGAGGGAGAGAGAGAGATCAAAAGAGAGGCAGGAGAGAGGAAAAGAGGGGGGGAGAGCAAAAGAGAGGGGTAGAGAGAGCAGACAATGGGGGGAAAGAGAGCAAAAGAGAGGGGAGAGAGAGCAAAAGAGAGAGGAGAGAGAGCAAAAGAGGGGGGAGAGAGAGCAAAAGAGGGGGGAGAGAGCAAAAAAAGAGGGGCAGCAAAAAAAGAGGGGCAGAGAGAGCAAAAGAAGGGAGAGAGCAAAAGAGGGGCTGAGAGAGAGCCAAAGAGGGGGATAGAGAGAGAAAAAGAGGGGGAGAGAGCAAAAAGAGGGGGAGAGAGAGCAAAAAGAGGGGGGAGAGAGAGCAAAAAGAGGGGGGAGAGAGAGCAAAAAAGAGGGGGAGAGAGAGCAAAAAAGAGGGGGAGAGAGAGCAAAAAAGAGGGGGAGAGAGAACAAAAGAGGGGGGAGAGAGAGCAAAAGAGGGGGGAGAGAGAGCAAAAGAGGGGGAGAGAGCAAAAGAGGGGGGAGAGAGAGCAAAAGAGGGGGGAGAGAAAGAGCAAAAGAGGGGGGAGAGAAAGAGCAAAAGAGGGGGGAGAGAAAGAGCAAAAGAGGGGCGAGAGAGAGCAAAAAAGAGGGGAGAGAGCAAAAGAGAGGGGGAGAGAGAGCAAAAGAGGGCGAAGAGAGAGCAAAAGAGAGGAGAGAGAGCAAAAGAGGGGGAGAGAGAGCAAAAGAGAGGGGAGAGAGAGCAAAAGAGAGGGGAGAGAGAGCAAAAGAGAGGGGAGAGAGAGCAAAAGAGAGGGGAGAGAGAGCAAAAGAGAGGGGAGAGAGAGCAAAAGAGAGAGGAGAGAGAGCAAAAAAGAGGGGAGAGAGAGCAAAAGAGGAGGGAGAGAGAGCAAAAGAGGAGGGAGAGAGAGCAAAAGAGGAGGGAGAGAGAGCAAAAGAGGAGGGAGAGAGAGCAAAAGAGGAGGGAGAGAGAGCAAAAGAGGAGGGAGAGAGAGCAAAAGAGGGGGGAGAGAGAGCAAAAGAGGGGGAGAGAGAGAGCAAAAGAGGGGGGAGAGAGCAAAAGAGGGGGGGAGAGAGCAAAATAGGGGGGAGAGAGAGCAAAAGAGGGGGGAGAGAGCAAAAGAGGGGGGAGAGAGAGAGCAAAAAAGAGGGGAGAGAGCAAAAGAGAGGGGGAGAGAGAGCAAAAGAGGGGGAAGAGAGAGCAAAAGAGGGGGAAGAGAGAGCAAAAGAGAGGAGAGAGAGCAAAAGAGGGGGAGAGAGAGCAAAACAGGGGGAGAGAGAGCAAAAAAGAGGGGAGAGAAAGCAAAATAGAAGGGGTAGAGAGCAAAATAGAGGGGAGAGAGAGCAAAAGAGAGGGGAGAGAGAGCAAAAGAGAGGGGAGAGAGAGCAAAAGAGAGGGGAGAGAGAGCAAAAAAGAGGGGAGAGAGAGCAAAATAGAGAGGAGAAAGAGCAAAAAAGAGGGGGGGGGAGAGAGAACAAAAGAGGGGGGGGGGGGGGAGAACAAAAGAGGGGGGGGGAAAGAGGGGGGACCGGGGGAGAGCAAAAGAGAGGGGGGAGAGAGCAAATGAGAGGGGGGAGAGAGAGAGCAAAAGAGAGGGGGGAAAGTGAGAGCAAAAGAGAGGGGGAAGAGAGAGAGCAAGGGGTGGGACCACTGGACTGCAAAAAATGGCCCGTGTACACGGGCTTTAGGACTAGTTTTTTTTCATAATTACCCTTTCATATATTGCGCTGTTCCTCTGCCTGTCACGGATACTCTATTTCTTACTTCAATGACAATTCAGGCTGTAGCCAATCATATTGAGTAAGCAAATAATTATGTCCCTGGTTTTGGACACCAAAGGGGGCATGATACACTTGGCTACAGCCTAAATCGTCAGTGAAGTAAGAAATAGAGTATCCATTACGGGTGCAGAAACGGCGCAATATATGAAAACATGAAAGGGTAATTATTTTTAAAAAATACGCGTTTACAAAGTCCCCATGTTACTTTATGATTACAAATATTGTAACTACAAAGAATGAGGTTTACCTTTTCTTTAATACATTTTTTACCTCTGTAATTACCTTGTATCTAAGGCTCTGCAGACTGCCCCCTTACTTTTCTTTTGACAGACTTGCATTTTAGCCAATCAGTGCTGACTCATAAATAACTCCACACATGTGAGCTCAATACAATATTACCTATAAGACACACATGAACTAGCAGTGTTTAACTGTCAAAACTGTCAAAATTCACTGAGATAAGAGGCGTCCTTCAAGGGCTTAGAAATTAGAATATGAACCTACTTAGGTTTAGTTTTCAACAAAAAATACCAAGTGAACAAAGCAAATTTGATGATAAAAGTAAATTGGAAAGTTGTTTAAAATTGCATGCCCTATCTGAATCATGAAAGTTTAATCTTGACTTGACTGTCTCTTTACGTGCATTAAAATGCTTATTTAATTTTTATTTATTTTTTAACCTGGATGGACAGAAAAATGCTGCAACACACTTAATAGCAATGCACTGCAAACCCTTTAAAAGCTCATGAAATATTACAAATAACCAATTACATGTTATAGCAATTCAATTGAAAGGACTAAATTCCCCTAGAAAAAGGACTACACTTTAAATGATACACCGGGGATATAATTTTACTACAGTAGACTAACTTTTGAATGGTAGAGAACTTGAGACTTTCGCTTATAAATTTGGTAATTTGAGACAGAGAGGGTAGATAGTATACCTATTGGTGGGATTATCTATCTTTTTAAAAAATAACTAATCTCATTCAAGAACGCCAGAAAGGCACTTTTATTATGGGTGTCATAAAACATGTTGAGATCTGTGTATATCCTTAAAGGGCTAATTAAAGGGACATAATACTCATATGCTAAATCACTTGAAACTGATGCAGTATAACTGTAAAAAGCTGACAGGAAAATATCACCTGAGCATCTCTATGTAAGAAAGGAAGATATTTTACCTCACAATCTCCTCAGCTCAGCAGAGTAAGTTCTGTGTAAAAAGTTATACTCAGCTGCTGCCCAGCTGCAGGTAAAAAAAAAATAAAAAAATGAAGAAATGAACAGCAGCCAATCAGCATCAGCAGTGCTGAGGTCATGAACTCTTTTACTGTGATCTCATGAGATTTGACTTAACTCTCATGAGATTTCATAGCAAACTTCCTTTAAACTGAATAGGGAAATAAGATGAGAGTGCACGTAAGCTCGCCCCTTCCGCTGTCCCGGGACAGACATACTGATATGCTGCTTAGAAATCCTTTACAATGGGATATGGCTACTGAGGAACTTTTGAGGTAAAATATCTTTCTTTTTTACATAGAGATGTTCAGGTGATAAATAAGCAAAATTAGTTACATAGCCATACTGTCTGGAGTAGTCTGATCTACCCCCATCAGTGTTTAGCATCAGAAACACAGCATTGTTTTTTAACTGAGTTCAAAGATGCTTATTTGCTTCTAGGCATGCTCCAGCAGATAATGAGTGTTAAAGTCTTGCATTCTACCAAATCAAAGGTGGATATAGATGCAGCCATAGAAGGAATTGTGTGGGGGGGAGTTAGAGCTGTACGATTCAGAAACTTAAAATAAAGGGTTAATGGCTAAGCACTGCAGTATAAATTTGCAGGTAAAGTAATTAAAGTACATATTAAAATACAACTTTTATGTCCCTATAAACTTGACATTAAATCCTAAATTAGATAGCTCCTCTGAACGCTCATCCGAATTAACTTCAGTTATCGCTAAAACTAAAACTCTATTGAAACAAATAACTTGCCAAGATTTATGGAGGACATTCCATCCAACCAAAAGAGATTACACTTTTTATTCTTCTCCCCATAGAGTGTACTCGAGGATTGACTACATTTTTACAGATGTTACTAGTATGAGTCTGTTTCGCTCATCCATAATATCCCCATTAACATAGTCAGATCATGCCATTGTGACTTGTACTTTTATATGGCCCTCTAAACCGATTAGAGATTACATATGGAAATTAGATGATGGTTTATTATCAGACCCAGTATTACAACAAAAACTCACATCTAGAATAGAGGAATTCTTCCAATACAACAAAAGTGAAGACACTTTTCTCCAAATTACCTGGGAGGCACATAAATGATGCACATTGCTTATAGAGCATCTCTCAATAAATTTAAGAGAGAAAAAAATGACTACCCATTTTAAAGATATTGAATAACTAGAAACACGTCACAAATATAAGCCAACAGATAGTGCTCTCTTAGAACTTCTGAATAATAAACGTTCCACACAAGCTTCTATTTTAAACAAAGCTTCATTATTCCTTAGACAACAATCTTACGAAGGACACAACAAACTGGGGCGCTTATTGGCCAAATATATAAGGAAAAAAACAAAACCCTGATATATTCTTCATATTAAAGACGCAAACAGAAAATTACATTATTCTTCTCACAAAATAGCAGAGGTTTTTCAAAAATTCTATAACGCCCTGTACAATTTATCATCTTCCACTTCATCTTCTGATCTACTCCCCGAGAAATGTAGGGAAAATATTGCTACTTACCTATCAAGATTAAATTTGTCGAAACTAACGTTGGCCCAAAAAGAAAGATTAGATGAGCCATTTTCAATGGAGGAGATACAGAGAGTCCTTAAAGAATTACCATCTGGAAAATATCCTGGACCAGACGGTTTCTCTTATAAATACTACACTATGTTTCAAGTAATGCTATCCCCTCATCTACTGACCTATTTCAATGCCATAGATGACTCACACCCATTTTTAAAATCTACATTGGAGGCTCATATAGTTGTACTTTTAAAACCAATAAAATCCCTGGAGGCTCCTTCGAATTACCATCCCATTTCTCTTCTAAACTCGGACATTAAGATTTACTCTAAACTACTTGTGAATAGAATAAACTTACTACTACCAGAACTTATTCACCTTGATCAGGTGGGATTTGTGCCCAGGAGGGAGGCAAAAGACAACACAGTCAGGGCCTTGAACATAATAATTCATGTGCAAGCGGTGCATACTTGAATACACTTTTGAAACAGCTATGGCTTTTGCTGGAGGCATTTTTGCTAGTTCATGTATATTGCAAATATGCTTCTGTTCGAAACTGAGAGACATCCATGTGCATTTTAGTTTTAGTTGGAATGTCCCTTTAAAAAAAATTAATTAAAAAAAGCTTTAAAAAAAAAAAATCATTCATGTGGAAGACCAAGGGATCCCTTTTGGCATACTGTATAGAGACGAAGAGAAGGCTTTTGACCGTGTTTCCTGGGACTTTCTTAAGATTAATCTAGAACATATGGGCTTTGGAAATTCCATAATACAACACATATTCTCTCTATATACTCAACCGAGCATGAAAGTTCTTTTAAATGTTATACTAGCTGTCTCTTTCCCAATAAAAAAATGGGACCAGACAGGTATTCACTAACCCAGAGGTTTCTATACCTCTCCTAATCAATGAGTTCCACACATTTGATAATCATTCAAATTTCCTAATTAATATATCTAAATCTGAAATTCTAAATATTACCTTAAACCCTAATCCATTAGAATCAGTTAGAAAAGTGACTTTGTTCAAAAGGTGTGACACTTCTCTAAAATATCTGGGATTTAATCTTGCCCATACCATTGAATTAGCCTCTAAAAGACAATATAATAAAAGATCTCTCAAGCTGGAAATTAAAAAAAATTATCTTGGCTTGGACATATAATTGTAACAAAAAGTAATATATTCCCAATAATCTTACATAGCCTCCAAACCGTACCAATTTGCATCCCTAAGCGATATCTCCCGCACTCCAGAGAGCCTTTAGTGACTTAACTTGGAACAAAAAAACACCCTAGAATAAATAAAAACATTATGATGACACCAAAAAAATACATGGTGGTCTAAGAATGCCCTATCTACAATACTACAGATATGCTTTATTCCTCCAATGCATTGTAGATTGGAGTATTCATAAACATTATAAATGCTGGGTGGCTTTGGAGCATAATATAATGTATGATCTAAGTTAATCACCACAAACCAATTACTTATAGAGACATTCCGATTTTGGGACAAAATCCTTCTTCATTTCTCATATATATCCTCTAGGGCGTCTCCATTAACTTCTTTAGTTGAAAATGGAAATCTAGACTTTGGACATCAAGGGGTCCATCCGATAAAAATCGTCGCCCGCAAAAGTCGGCGACGCCAAGAATTGCGCGGGTTTGGTATCCTATATACGGAGTAAGCTAGAAGTTACGCGCGTAGATTTCTGGCGTCGCCCGTAGTTTTTTGGCCCATAGACTGACATACAAAACACGTGCAATTTGCTATCCAATATACGGCGTAAGGACTTACGCGCGCAGATTTCACAAAATCTACTCCATTCTCAGCTCGCCACAAATTGAAGGCGCAGGAACCCTTGCACTGACTTAGAAACCAACGTAACTCTCAGAAGGCCTAACAAATGCATGCCTAACAATATACATAGCAGCAGCTTGTTCACAAATAGTTAACCTCTTAAAAGCATTTATTATTCCTGCCCCTGCAAGTGTGTCAAACCAATCACAAACAGCACAACCTCTCACCTGCAGCCTTAAAACACCTGCAAATGCACACCCTCATTAGCCACCATGTTTCCCTTGCAGTATATTGCATTTAGAGTCAGACAGCGTCGTGGGGCACAAGGGGTGCTGGAACCCCTACAAGCCCCTGTTTTGGATGGTATCCCTGCTGCTGAGGTCCCTGGTCATGGTGCTGTAGCTGTCCCTGCTCCAGCTGCTGCTGCTGCCCTCCCTGCTCCTCCTGCTGTTGTCCCTGTTCCTGGTGCTCCCCATGCTGCTGTTGCTGCAGCTGCCCATAGGCCAGCAGGGCCTATAAGACGAAGGCATCAGCAGAGGGGAAGAGCACCAAGGGTACACAGGGTTAGGGTCACCCTGTTTGGGATGACAGAAGTGGAGGTCAGGGAAAAATATCGCTTGACATCTGCAAGCCTCATTAACCTATATGAGGTCTTGAAGGATTATATTGACCCTCAAGCGTATAGGAACCAAGCTCTGACTGGTATGCAGAAGCTGTTGTGTGTTGTACACTTCCTGGCAACTGGCTCATACCAGTCAACAGAGGGGCTTGTGTCTGGCCTAGCGCAGTCTACCTTCTCCAGGATTCTAGGGGAGGTTCTGACTGCTCTAGATAACCAGACACAGCGATACATTCATTTCCCCCATACCCCCCAGGAATGGAACCGTCTTAAACAAGGCTTCTATCGACTGGGGGGTATTCCTAATGTCATGGGGGCAATTGATTGCACACATGTGCGTATTGTGGCCCCACATGAGGAGACAATCCTCTATATTAACAGGAAAGGGTTTCACTCATTGAATTGCCAGATGGTCTGCGATACCAATCTGAAATTCTTACATGTGTATGCAGGCTTCCCGGGGAGTGCACATGATTCCTACATCCTGCGCCAGACCTCCTTATTCAATATGTTTGAAAATGGAACACTTTCGGGAGGATGGCTGCTTGGTGAGTACCTTCATTCTGTCTGTATTTTTCTAATAAAGGGACACTAAACACATATTTTAATCTCATGTTTCAGATAGAGAATACAATGTTAAACAGCATTACAATTCACTTCTATTATCTCATTGTATTTATTCTTTATATATCTTATTTTTAAAAAATAGAAATTCACATATATGAGCCAATCATATGAGGCTTCTATGTGCAGCCACCAATCAGCAGCTATTGAGCATATCTAATATGCTTGTCATCAAAAGTTATCTATAGAATGGAGAAAATGATCTAATCTAAGTAAATTATCAAGCTGCTAACAATTGCAGGTTCTTATTAAATGGACAGTCTAGTATAAATTGCACTTCCATTATTCAGATAGGCCTTTTAATTTTAATAAACTATCCTAATTACTGCCATTAACAAAATGTGCACATTATTTGTATAATTTATATTTTTGAGTCACTAGCTCCTACTGACCATGTGCAAGAATAAGTGTGTATGCATATGTGAATGTCTGATGGATGTCACATGGTACAGGTGGATTTTCAAAATACATAACACTTTAAATTGTAATAAAAAATAACTTTGATATTAGACTAAGTGCTATTGCATTGTCTTGTTATCTAGCATTTTTGGATAATGAAAATCTACTGTGTTGACTGGTCCTTTAAAATAGATTTTTGGTCTAGACTAATACTGGCATAAAAGTAGATTGCTTATAATGCACAAATTTAATGTTTTTATTAAATCTATCTTTTATATGAGATTCATGTTGTGTCCCTTTAAAGCACATGATGTACCTGTAGTAATCCAAACACATATGTTACATGACAGGTGACGCAGGGTACGGCTGCAGACCATGGCTATTAACCCCCTTGGTGCACCCCATTACAGAGCCACAACTCAGGTACCAGGAGGCACACATAAGAACAAGGAATGTAATTGAAAGGAGCTTTGGCCTATTAAAAACCAGGTTCAGGTGTCTGGATGTTACAGGCGGAGCACTACAGTATAACCCCAACAAAGTGTGTTCCATTGTCAATGCTTGCTGTATTCTACACAACATTGCTGTGGACACACGTTTGTTGGGGGACATTGACCCAGAGCAGCAGCAGCAGCTGGTTCCTGTACCTGAGGATGTGGACAGGGGGACACTGAGGGGGAATGAAGTGAGGGATTATGTCATCCGGGAATACTTCACCTGTAAGTTACTTATTCATAAGTACAGTAAACCGTAACATTCACATGTATTATGATGTTTGACAGTACCTCACCAACCATTGCATGTGTATATATCATGTCTTGCAGAATTTCAAACTTTGGATTTCCACTGCATGTAAGTGAAACTACTACATCCCAACCCCCTTCCCTTAAAGGGACACTATACCCAAAAATATTCTTTCATGATTAAGGATAGAGAATATAATTTGTAAAAACCTTAAAATTTAAATCAAATACCTATTTTCATTTATTCTTTAGATATACTTTAATGAAGACATAGCAATGCACACAGTGAAACAATCACAGGAGGCATCTATATACAGCTACTAATCAGCAGCTACCAAACATATCTAGATATGCTTTTCAGCAAAGAATATCAATAGAATGAAGCAACATAAATAATAGAAGCAAATTATTAAGTTTTTTATAATTGTATTCTCTTTCAAAATCATGAAGGAAAATAATTTGCTTTCATGTCCCTTTAACAACCCTAATTACTGTATATTTCTCATTTGTTTCATTCATGTTTAGTTCACTATCATTAAGAATGAGGATAATGGATATTTATACCTTATGTTCACACCTTCTTTAAATACATTATTAGTTATATATACCAACGTGTAAATTTATATTGGATGTGAGAAACCTTGATGTACATCTTAGAAGTGAATATTACTATATGTACCGTTGAGACACAACCATGTGATGTGGTTTATTGAGCAGGAATATGTCAGAAACATTATAATAATACCTTTTTTGTCCATTTCAACACAGGTATTATTATATGTTTTACCAATATTACTGTACTAAAACACACCTCACATGGATGTGGATGACAATTATATGGTAAATAACAGAGGACAAGATTTTTGATGAAATAGAATAATATTTATTTTCTTTTAGGCCTCTTAGATGAGGGGCCTGGAGTGGGTCTTCTGCCTCTCCTGGGTTGTGTGGATCCAGTAGGAGTGCTGGTCACAGACGAGATGCTTGAGGCGATGTCCTGCTGGTGGGTGAAATGCTCCACCAACACATCCAACAGTTGGTTCTGTTCCCTCCATCTGTGGTCAATCTGTATTTGCATGTCCGAAATGACTCGCAGCATTTGTGATTGGTTTTGTACCATAGCTGTTACAGATGCTGCCATGTCCCTTTGCAGCTCAATGGATCGCTGTTGTAAACGCTGTTGGCTCCTATGGAACCTGCGTTGGTCCCTCTGCATTCTTTCACAGGTTGACGTTAGACTCTCACACGTCAATGTTTGCCTCCTCTGTAGGGATATGTATTCCTCACCCATGGCGGAACTCAGTGGATCCATGGGCTCTTCCCCAGCAGGGACAATAGGCACTGGTTCCATTTCTTGATCCTCAGCTGGAGGTGCAGCCACCGGAATCTCAGCTGGAGGTGCAGCCACCGGAATCTCAGCTGGAGGTGCAGCCACCGGAATCTCAGCTGGAGGTGCAGCCACCGGAATCTCAGCTGGAGGTGCAGCCACCGGAATCTCAGCTGGAGGTGCAGGCCCAGGAATATGAGCTGGAGGTGCAGGCCCAGGAATATGAGCTGGAGGTGCAGGCCCAGGAATATGAGCTGGAGGTGCAGGCCCAGGAATATGAGCTGGAGGTGCAGGCCCAGGAATATGAGCTGGAGGTGCAGGCCCAGGAATATGAGCTGGAGGTGCAGGGCGATGGATTTCAGTTGGTGGAGCTCTTCCAACTGCTGCCGATGGTACAGATGTCCGGATGGACTGATAGTCCCATTGGCTGCTGGTGTGCATCCACTCAGCCTGCTGGTATAATCCTTGAGTGGCATGATATTCTTGTGGGGGGGTAAAGACATCTACCCTTCGGGGCTGGCGTGGCTCCCCCTCCAAGCCAAAGGAATAATCCTCCGGCCAGGGCTCCTGCCAGGTATCCTCCTGTAATGCAGGCGGCATAATATTGGGATTCTCAATTGAGGCAGTCCAACCCATGTCATGCCTGGCATACTCCTGCTGGATTATCTGGACCTGTGGTTGAGGTGGAGATATACTTTGATCCGGTGTTGGGGGATTCATGGGCGTAGCCACCCTGGTGACTGGAGGTTCTGTGGAGGAGTCAAATGATGAGAGGGATTAGTACAGTCAGATATCTATCCATGTGGGCATACAATGTACATGCTAGGGCCTATCCACATTCTCATGTCAAACTCTATAACATGCATGTGCACATTGAGATTTGTGATATGATGGGTTTTAATATGCAAAGTATACATGTATGTGCTTCATACAATAGTTCTGTGTACATGTCAGTGATGGAGAAAATGTGTTCTTTAAGTGACACTATGGTTGTGATGACTATGGTGTCCATTTACTGAAAAGTCTACATGTGGCTTGTGGCCTGTGTTACTCTGAGACATGTTAGTATTTCACTATTCCACCTCATATCATGATTTTCAATGTGTTAAGTAGCATTAAATGGACATGCAACCCATATTTATTCTTTCATGATTCAGCTAGCCAAGCATGGAATTTTAAACAAACTTTTAATTTACTTCCATTAGCTAATATGCTTCATTATCTTGATATTCTTAGCTGAAATGCATTTCTAGATAGGCTCATAATCTGCTGATTGGTGGCTGCACATCAATGCCTCGTGTGATTGCCTCACCCATGTGCATTGATATTTAATAAACTAAGATTATGAAAATAATGATGAAAAATAGATAATAGAAGTAAATTGGGATGTTGTTTAAAACTGTATTCTCTATCTGAATAATGAAATAAACTTATTTGTGTTTCATGTCCCTTTAATGTTAAATCTCATTGTATATTTTGTTGTTAGTAAGCAAAATACCATGCTCCTCATTGTGTACATGAATGTGTGACAATATAGGATGTTATAACTCAAATACATATAATACTGGTGTGTGGGATGTTACTCACCAGCATGCTGTGCTGATGTTGCAGCCCCTGAGTCACGAGCCCCTGGAAGTCCACGGACTGCTGTGAGGCTCAGGGACCTACGAATGAGCTCCTGCCACTCATTGTATTCCGCCTCATAGTGAGGCCCACCTCCTGTTGCCCTCTGGGACATTGCTTCCTGGCCCATCTTCTCCTTGACTCTCCTCTTACAATCATTCCACCTTTAGGCCATCAACATTCCTCCTCTGTTGGGACACACCATTGACGGCCTCCACCACCTTCTGCCAAGCATCTTTACGCCTACGGGCAACTCCTTTGCCCTTCTCTTGTCCAAAGAGGGCATTATGGTTCTCCAGGACAGCCTGGACTAGAGCGAGGTTTTCTGCAAAACTGAAATTAGGACACCTCATACGCTCCTCGTCCTGGGCCGCCTGGCTCCCTCCCTGGGATGTCCCTGGTGTGGGTTCCTCCCTATCCTCTCCCTCCTCCCCCCTTCTATCCCCATGTGCACCCTCTATCCCTCTTCTAAGTGTGCCTGGCCTTGGGGCAACCCCACTCCCATCCTCCCTTCTGGCTCTCCCTCTCCCCACTCCGCTCACTCCCTGACGGGGACCCTGCTGCTCCTCCTGTCCATAATCCTCTCCCTGCAACTCCCCTTCCCTCCTCCCCCCAGCCCTAGCTCTCCCTGACATCCTCACACTACACACACTCACACACACTCCCACTTCAATCACACACAATCACAACCAGACACTCAGCCTTTCAAACTGTAAAAGATAAATAAAATGTGTAAGGTGTTATAAAAAAAAAGTGTTGTGTATTTTGTATATGTGTGTATGAAAAAAAGTGTAAGTAAATGTACAGGCTTAACAATCCAACAATCCGACCTAACTAACTTAATGAAATGCTCCTTTCTCACTACTCTTACCACTAATCTCTCTACTCACTGTAGTGTGCTGTAGCTCCAAGAACCAACCAAACACACTAAAGAAATGGAGGCTGCGCAGGTGTTTAAGTATGAATTTTGAATCTCGTCATTACGTGGCGCATCTCTTAGAACTGGCGTTATTTTTTACGAGTCGTAGGCTAATTTGCATAAAACTACACTTTATTGAGACTTTACGTGAACAAAATACAGGCGCAAGTACTTGCGACGACTAAAAGGTGTATTTGCGCACATTTTGCCTGCTCGTCGGTTTTTCAGACTTACGCCAGTTTAGCATCTGACGGCTCTGAATATTGGATAGCTCGAGTTGCGAGCTGAAACTGCAGGCGACGCGGGTTACCTCGCTTGCGCCGCAAACTACGATCTATATCGGATTGCGCCCCATATACTAACGGACTGTTCCCCTACACATACTACTGATTTCCCGGTACACTGGCTTATAGATAAGTAACACATAAAGTCACAGGAAGTTCTTATTGACCAAGGATATAACTGTTTAAAAAACTGGTTCATATACAGACAAGTTTATAATTTAAAAACCTTAAAATTCAACCCCAAGCTAGAAATATGACCGGACCTTTAACTAACTTTGAACTCTTATGCATGAGAAATCAACTGATTAGTCATACCTTATCATTAATATATATGATATTAGTAAGTTCCCCTCCCGGACACACTCTACTGTACATGGAGAGTTGGGAGAGAGATCTTGGGACTCTTATTCTACCTCAAATTGAGCTCTTTGATATTTCAAGCCACTTTAAAAAACCTCTATATCCTTGCAGTGTTAAAAATGAATATGAAAATTTTACACGGGTGGTACTTTACTCCTTTAAAAATTGAACTGCCTTTTCCATAATGTAAAAAACACTTGTTGGTGATGTAGCCATGTGGACAGCGGTATGACCCACATGTGGTGGTGCTCTTCCATCCAAAACTTATGGAGGTTAATTTTAAACGAAATAGAAAATATTTTTGAAATACAACGCCCGCTAGACCCTCTGACTTGGCTGTTAAATAAACCCCTCAAAATAAAATATAAACTATATCTCTAATTGTTTTATATCATAACAAAAAGTATAAAGTTCCTAATCACAAAAAAATTGTAGTAGAGACCCCCCTAGTTTAAAAATGTGGATCTGTAGTTTCAGAACTCCTCGAGCTAAAAGAACTTTACTATTTAAAACATGATAAGATAGATATTTATTGAGAACTAACAGTTACATGGGAAAACCACCTTAAAAACTGTTCAAGCACACAATAAAAATAGAGTTCTTCTAATAGAATTTATATATATTATTCACAAATGATGGTGATTTGATTAAGCTATCTCTGATATTATTAATGAGGACTCGCTATAGGATTTATTACTATACAATCTGTTACTTTCTTTTGTGTGTTTGACTTCTATTATTTGTTTAGCCTTACTTATTATTGACTGTTAAATATCATTCTTCAAGATGGAATTGGCTTGTATGATATGCTTTGAGAAGCTGTATCTCCAAACATTGTATCTTATATATTTTGATCATATAAAAAAAGCTCATGAAAAATGTAAACACATATTCTTGTAGGGTGGAAGATATCCAACACATATATATTTGCTTTCTTTAATAGTTTGAAATAAACTCAGAATTTATCAGTGTATCTAGATTTAATAAAATAAGACATTAGATTTCATTTTAAAAAAAGCCACTCATATTTTAAAAAAAATATATACACTTTTATTTACCAATGACATTGAAATTAACACTGACAAGATTCCTAGTAAATGTATAGTTGTGTAAAGCTTGAACCAATCAATAGAAGATTAAAAAAAAGAACATAACACTTTGCTAACCCATTAAGCTAGGTCTTAAAAATGAATCACTAGCTGACACATGGTGAGGGCAGCATTCCCCGCACTCTGATATAAAAGCTAAAGGAAATGTTTTTTTTTTGCTGAGGTTTGTGCTGATTGGATAGAGGTAGCTGGCCTGAGCTCTGATTGGCCAACCTCATTTAAGGCATGTTGATAGCTGCAGTTTTATTTTGATTATTTTTTCTAGGGGCTGTGGACTACAGTTGCCCATGTATTGCTCCCAAGTTTACATTAAAGTAAAGGAGACTCTAGAAATCAGTTCTTTGGGAGCCAAGGTTCTCTATTCCTTCTAACCCCTGTCTGCTTTCCCTTTATTGTCTTTTAATTATTGCACCCCCTGTATACTACTGTGAAAACTGTTACACTTTACAAATAAAGTTGTTGCTATTATTATTATTTTTATTAAGAAGAAGGAGAGGAAGATGGAACAGGGGAAGATGTTGAGTTATGTTAAGAAGTATTTGAAGATTAGAAAGTCTACAGTTTATTTTAAAATGCAGTACCTAAACAGAAGAAAATGAAGAATTGATTGGTTAAAAGGAGGCTGTAAATTAAATGAATACAACTTTAAGTTCAGATCATGCAATTTTAAGATCATTTTCAATTTACTTGTATTATCAAATTTGTTCTCTTGAAATCCTTTGTTGAAAAGCACATCTAGGTAGGATCAGGAACAGCAATGCACTACTAGAATCATTGCACCTCCAAAAATTGTTTGCACATAAATATTTAAAAAAACATTTAAAGAATAATTATTGTAACTGACTTTGCACTGTTTTAACTTGTTTCCTGTAATGTTACAAATTCATCTCAGATATAAGTAACTTTGTACATTGATCAAGCAATCACTGTCTAGATGGTATAAGTGTGACAATTGTAAAGCGTGGATTATGCACTTCAACCTCACATTGGAAACCATTTTCTGAATTAAATTGTATGAAAATGAGAAAAAAGTTTTGAAATCGCATAGAAAATATTTTTACTACTCATAATTCATTTATTTTCAGGTGAAGTGAATGTGAGTTTTATGTCCCTGCAAATAAGTTGCCTCAGGTTAAAGATGACAAATTACAGAAATAGATCTCAATTGGGAACAAATGGTATGTTGTATACACTAAAAATGATTTGATAATCCTGAGAAGAGAGCTAGGCCCACATTCAGAAATGGTACAAATGGGCCAAGGGTATACATTCAAGCTGTTACCGTTACATCTACAGATGTGGCCGAAAGTATTGGAACCCTTCCACTTTTTTAGGAAAACGCACAATTTTCTCTGTACTAAGTAAAAATTGACAAAAGTATTTGGTATCCACCATTCTTTATTTCAAATGTAACAGACTTCACTTTTAATTTACAACTTCACATATTACTTTAAACAGTAAAACAAATGAAAATCGCACTGACCAAAATATTGATATTCTTAACCTAATATTTTGTAGAACAGCCTTTGGAAACAATAACTGTAATCAAGCACTTTCTGTAGCTCTGAATAAGATATCTACACTTTTCAAATGGCCCACTCTTCTTGAGTAAACTACTCCCGTTCTCTTAGGTTTGATGGGTGCCTTTTCCCAACTGTGAGTTTCAGCTCTTTCCACAGATGTTCGATGGGATTCAGATCTGGACTCATAGTAGGCCACTTAGGAATGGTCCAATGTTTTCTTCTCATTCATTCTTGGGTGCTTATTGAGGTATGTTTCAGGTCATTATCCTGCAGGAGGACCCATAACCTGCAGCTGAGACACAGCTTTCTGACACTGGGCAGTAATTTTCGTTCCAGAATGCCTTTATAGCCTTCTGATTTCATTGTGCCTGGCACAGATTCTTGGCACCCAGTGCCAGAGGCAGCAGAGCAACCCCAAAACATCACTGAGCTTCCTCTATGTGTCACGGTAGGGATGGTGTTTTTTTCTTTGAAAGCTTCTTTTTTCCTTCTGTAAACATGGAGTTGTGATTTGCCAAAAAGCTCTACTTTTGTTTTGTCTGTCCAAATGACCGTCTCCCAAAAGATCTGTGGCTTGTAAACATACGTTTCTCTCTTAAAATGCAAGGGTACCAATGATTTCAGCCACATTTATATATATATCTACATTAATGGGTTGTATTTTTTTTTTGTCATTAATGGGACATGAAACCCAAAATGTTTATTTCATGATTCAGACAGAGCATACCATTTTAAACAACTTTCCAATTTACTTCAATTATTTAATTTGCTTCCTTCTCTTGTTTTCCTTTGCTGAAAGGTTTATCTAGGAAAACTCATGAACAGCAAAGAACCTAGGTTCTAGCTGCTGATTGGTTGCTGCATATATATACTGATTGTCATTGGCTCACCCATGTGTTCAGTCAGCAACCGGTAGTTCATTGCTGCTCATTCAACAAAGCATACCAAGAGAACAAAGAAAATTTGATAATAGGAGTAAATTAGAAAATTACATATGCTATCTGAATCATGAAATAATTTTTTTTGGGTTTCATATCCCTTTAAACTATAGCTGGTAATATATTTTACTTTTTGTGAATCGGTGAGGGACTCAGGACCCTATAGGATGCCAATGATAAACACGAAAAGGCTGCTGAAATGGCTATCACTATATCTGGTGACAAAAACAAGGGCTGTGGACTAAGCTATTATTTGTGGTCATAGAAAATTTACACAGACAGCTTTGTGGGCTCTCAAAATGCTCTCTTGTTGAACCTCACTTATTTAGACTTGGAACAGCGGCCAATGCAGAGCTGTGCAAGAAGGGATAAAGAAAATGGGTTGGCGGACCTTGCGTAACTAGTTGGTTTTAATATGTGCATAGGGAACAGGACAGCCAATAAAAGGCTCTTAGAACATCCTATGTGATTTTTATATACACTGGACAGCAGTTTGAACAGCTGGGTGCTGACAACAACTAGGGATAACAATTTAAAAAAAAATAATGTGTATTTGATAAGTGGATGAGAAGATGGGACAGCCACTAGCTGCAATCAACCAAGTGGCAGCAAAAGGCTTTAATGTTGTAAATGACAAAAGCAGGTTAAACCTTGTGAAACATACAAACGTTTGGGGGATATGGTGCCTCACAAAAAGCACATCTGTCAGACTAAGGTCTTTACTACTCCCTGCAGAATAATAGATGAAATTTCCTTGTGCTAAATGGGGTCATAAGCAAGGAGGTAAATAGTCAGTTTTGGTGGCAGAACATTGGAAACTTGGCACATTGTAGGTTGGGGCTAAAGTATGCACAATATTAAGTTGAAAGAGTTGATTATTTTTCACTTCTAGTTGAGCCAGAAGATTTTTCACATACATATTGCTGCATGTGGGATAGAAAAAAACAAAACAGTTTAAACATTGCTTATAAAAGTATGTGGGCTCTAGACAAACCACATAGTTTTACTTTATGCATCATTAAACGTAATTTGAAATGCATAGTAGAACATTTCCAAATTAATTAGAAGTTTTACTGTGGTATGTTTCTTTTTGGAAAAAATGCATTAAGGGAGAGATACTTATTGATTAGTGGCTATATATAAGCCTAATATCATTAACTCGCCAGATGGTTTCAGCTAGCTCCCAGTCGTGAATTGCTGCTTTGGACTTGACTTTATCTATGTGTTAATCCATTTGAAGGTATTACATACTGTACATAGTTATATGCAAGCAACAGTGCAATATTAAAATGCTCTAATACATTAGAACATTTTCTTTTTGTAGTTTTATGTACATTTCAGAGTATGCTACATTGCTACATAAAGAAGACTGTAAGTTATTTTACTCTACTATTTGAAGGACTTTAGAGACCACAGTAAAGCATAAGAACAGACTGAAAAAAATAAATGCATGATTACCTCAACTGGCTTCTTGACCAATGACACAATATGTAATCTGTTTGTGATGATGTCACTAGTGGCTGCCCCAGTAATTACATTTAGGGGGAGCACTTACCCTTACTGACTCAGTGAGGCATGTGAGCAGCTTAGTGGATGTTATGTACTAAGTAGAGCTGTGGGGTCAGTGTGCTGGGAGCAGAGTAGCGTGCTCTTTGGATTGAGCTGTGTGGTCCAGCCGGGGGTGGCTAGTAGAGGGGATACTAATTATCACTAATGATCTACTAATTAAATAAAGAAGCATTTACCTATATATGTACATTAATATTGATATATCTATGGCTATTTCCACCCCCTTACCAAAGAACTATATCATAGAGCTTTCAGTTGAAAGGGATAATGGATTTTATGTCCTTACAGCTGTCAGTTCATCATCATAGTAATAATAAACACCTGGTTATAACCATTAACCACTCTTTATTGCGGTTTTAATGTGAGGCCCATAGAGCTTTGTTTCTATGAGGTTATTAAACATTGCAGGTATACAAACAAATAGGAGAACTGGACGAGTGTGCAAATAGATTACTTTTTGTGAAATTCTGTACAGAATGATTTTTGGGGCAAGTATTTTATATTTGGCTTTCTGTTTTGTTACTGCAAGTTTCTTTAACTACAGTTTAACCCCTTAAATGTGCCAGATGGTGAAGCTCCGCCTCTTTATACTGGGGGACACCATCTTGGAACACTGGTATTCTCACTCCATGACAGAAGCACTGCGCATTTACAGTTCAGTGAGGTTTTCGGTAATGTGCTTCTGTATAGGGTGCATGATACAGAGCAGGGGCTACATTGTTCTATATTATTGCTGAGTGGATTATATATATACAGAGATCCAGACTATATCTCAGAGCTGGCCTGAATCCCCAGAATATACACCAGGCCTACACAGGTAAATATATTCTGACAGTAAAGTCATAATTAGACATTCATGATTTAGACAGAGCATACAATTGTAAACAACTTTCTAATTTACGTCTATTATTTAATTTGCTTCCTTCTCTCGTTATCCTTTGCTGAAAAGTTTATTTAGGTAAGCTCAGGAGCAGCCAAGAACCTAGGTTCTAGCTGCTGATTGGTGGCTGCATAGTTATACCAATTGTCATTGGCTCCCCCATGTGTTCAGTTAGACACCAGTAGTGTCTGCTGTTCTTTCCCCAAATGATACCAAGAGAATGAAGCAGATTTGATAATAGAAGTAAACTGGAAATCTGTTTAAAATTGTATGTTCTACCTAAATCATGAAATAAAATGATTGGGTTTCATGTCCCTTTAAACCTGTGTAGAAATGCAAAACTGTAAAGCTCACATGCTGTATAATGCACACTTGCCCCAAGCAAATGATACAGCTGTCAAAAAGCCAACAATGTCGCTGATCTGACTGTGTGCCACTTCCCTCACAGTGTGTGAGAATATTGCAGCTCCCAGTATGAACAGGTGGTGCTTTTACATCTGGCACCTTTTAGGTATTAAAATAGGAGAATTGTTTCATTAGAGCTGAAGACAGAATGAAATAAAATAGCATGTTAAGTAGTAACCATTATTTTGCATTTGTGCTTAGCAGTTTATTTTGGTTAATATCTAATATTTAATGTTTGGATTTTTCCCCCCCATAGTTATGCAGTAAATGAGTTTTGTATAAACTGCTTAAAGGGACACTTAACACAACATTTTTCTTTCATGATTCAGGTAGATAATACCATTTTAAACAACATTGCAATTTACTTCTATTATTTAATTTACAGGTAGCCCTCAGTTTACGCCGGGGTTAGGTTCCAGAAGAAATGGTTGTAAATCGAAAACCGTTGTAAATTGAAACCCAGTTTATAATGTAAATTCCAGGCCCCTCTCAAAATTGTTGTAAGTAACACCTAATACATTATTTTTAAAGCTTTGAAATTAAGACTTTAAATGCTAAACAGCATTATAAACCTAATAAAATAATCACACAACACAGAATATATAATTAAACTAAGTTAAATGAACAAAAACATTTGCTAAACTGCATTATAAGCCTTATGAAATAATCACACAACACTGTTTGCATTTTTCTGCAAACAGTTCTTTCTATGCATTCCAATCTGGACTGATTTATAGACAGGAAGATCTTGTTCCTATGAAAGCTGCTCGATAGCTCATGTCTAGCTAGACTAATTAATTCCAGCCTGTTACTATGCTTGGCTTTGCATATCTTTGCTGCAACACAAAAGGACAGCTCCACCTACTGGCTATTTTAATCAATGCAATGCTTCTCAATGCTTTTCAATCGCAGTCACATGACTGAAAAAAAGGTTGTTATTCTGAAACAGCGCAAATTGAACCGGCGTAAATTGAGGGCCATCTGTACTTTATTCTTTAGATATCCTTTGCTGGAAAAATAGCAATGCACATGTGTGAGCCAATCACACAAGGCATTTATGTGCAGCCACCAATCAGCAGCTACTAAGCCTATCTAGATATGCTTTTTAGCAAATAATATCAAGAGAATGAAGCAAAAACAGAATTTATGCTTACCTGATAAATTACTTTCTCCAACGGTGTGTCCGGTCCACGGCATCATCCATTACTTTTGGGATATTCTCCTCCCCCACAGGGAAAGGCAAGGAGAGCACACAGCAAGAGCTGTCCATATAGTCCCTCCCAGGCTCCGCCCCCCAAGTCATTCGACCGACGGTTAGGAGAAAAAAGGAGAAACTATAGGGTGCCGTGGTAACTGTAGTGTATAGAGAAATACATTTTTCAAACCTGATTAAAAAACCAGGGCGGGCCGTGGACCGGACACACCGTTGGAGAAAGTAATTTATCAGGTAAGCATAAATTCTGTTTTCTCCAACATTGGTGTGTCCGGTCCACGGCGTCATCCATTACTTGTGGGAACCAATACCAAAGTTTTAGGACACGGATGAAGGGAGGGAGAAAATCAGGTTACCTAAACAGAAGGCACCACGGCTTGCAAAACCTTTCTCCCAAAAATAGCCTTCGAAGAAGCAAAAGTATCAAATTTGTAGAATTTTGGCAAAAATGTGCAGAGAAGACGAAGTCGCTGCCTTACATAACTGATCAACAGAAGCCTCGTTCTTGAAGGCCCATGTGGAAGTCACAGCCCTAGTAGAGTGAGCGGTGATTCGTTCAGGAGGCTGCTGTCCGGCAGTCTCATAAGCCAATTGGATAATGCTTTTCAGCCAGAAAGAAAGAGAGGTAGCAGTAGCTTTTTGTCCTCTCCTCTTACCAGAATAAACGACAAACAAAGAAGAAGTTTGTCTGAAATCCTTTGTTGCTTCTAAATAGAACTTTAAAGCACGGACTACATCTAAATTGTGTAACAAACTTTCTTTCTTTGAAACTGGTAATCGGATACAAAGAAGGAACAACTATTTCCTGGTTAATATTCTTGTTGGAAACAACTTTTGGAAGAAAACCAGGCTTGGTACGCAAAATAACCTTATCTGAATGGAACACCAGATAGGGTGGATCACACTGCAAAGCAGATAGTTCAGAAACTCTTCTAGCAGAAGAAATAGCAACCAAAAACAGAACTTTCCAAGATAGTAACTTGATATCTATGGAATGTAAGGGTTCAAACGGAACCCCTTGAAGAACTGAAAGAACTAAATTTAGACTCCAGGGAGGAGTCAAAGGTCTGTAAACAGGCTTGATTCTGACCAAAGCCTGTACAAAAGCTTGTACATCTGGCACAGCAGTCGTTTGTGTAACAACACGGATAAAGCAGAAATCTGTCCTTTTAGAGAACTCGCTGACAACCCTTTATCCAAACCCTCTTGGAGAAAGGAGAGAATCTTAGGAATTTTAATCTTACTCCAGGAGAATCCCTTGGATTCACACCAACAGATATATTTTTTCCATATTTTATGGTAAATCTTTCTAGTCACAGGTTTTCTGGCTTGAACCAGAGTATCTATCACTGAATTTGAAAACCCACGCTTGGATAAAATCAAGTGTTCAATTTCCAAGCAGTCAGCTGTAGAGAAACTAGATTTGGATGTTCGAATGGACCTTGTACTAGAAGATCCTGTCTCAAAGGTAGCTTCCATGGTGGAGCCGATGACATATTCACCAGGTCTGCATACCAAGTCCTGCGTGGCCACGCAGGAGCTATCAGAATCACTGAGGCCTTCTCCTGTTTGATCCTGGCTACGAGCCTGGGAAGGAGAGGGAACGGTGGAAACACATAAGCTAGGTTGAACGACCAAGGCGGCACTAATGCATCCACTAGAGTCGCCTTGGGATCCCTGGATCTGGACCCGTAGCAAGGAACCTTGAAGTTCTGACGAGACGCCATCAGATCCATGTCTGGAATGCCCCATAATTGAGTCAACTGGGCAAAGACCTCCGGGTGGAGTTCCCACTCCCCCGGATGGAAAGTCTGACGACTCAGATAATCCGCTTCCCAGTTGTGATGGGATGTGGATTGCAGATAGGTGGCAAGAGTGATCCTCCGCCCATTTGATGATCTTGGATACCTCTCTCATCGCCAAGGAACTCCTTGTTCCTCCCTGATGGTTGATGTAAGCTACAGTCGTCATGTTGTCTGACTGGAATCTTATGAATCCGGCCTTCACTAATTGAGGCCAAGCCCAGAGAGCATTGAATATCGCTCTCAGTTCCAGGAAGTTTATCGGAAGAAGAGACTCTTCCCGAGACCATAGACCCTGAGCTTTCAGGGAATCCCAGACCGCGCCCCAGCCTAATAGACTGGCGTCGGTCGTGACAATGACCCACTCTGGTCTGCGGAAACTCATTCCCTGAGACAGGTGATCCTGATTCAACCACCAACGGAGTAAGTCTCTGGTCACCTGGTCTACTTGAATCTGTGGAGACAAGTCTGCATAGTCCCCATTCCACTGATTGAGCATGCACAGATGTAATGGTCTTAGATGAATTTGAGCAAAAAGAACTATGTCCATTGCTGTAACCATCAATCCTACTACTTCCATGCACTGAGCTATGGAAGGCTGCAGAATAGAGTGAAGAACTTGACAAGAGTTTAGAAGCTTTGACTTTCTGACTTCTGTCAGGAAGATCTTCATTTCTAAAGAATCTATTATTGTTCCCAAAAAGGGAACTCTTGTTGACGGAGACAGGGAACTCTTTTCTACGTTCACCTTCCACCCGTGAGATCTGAGAAATGCTAGAACAATGTCGGTATGAGTCTTTGCCTTGGAAAGAGACGACGCTTGATTTAGAATGTCGTCTAGATAAGGTGCCACTGCAATGCCCCTCGGTCTTAGAACCGCCAGAAGGGACCCTAGCACCTTTGTGAAAATTCTGGGAGCAGTGGCTAAACCGAACGGAAGAGCAACGAACTGGTAATGTTTGTCCAGAAAGGCGAACCTTAGGAACTGATGATGATCTTTGTGGATAGGAATATGTAGGTACGCATCCTTTAAATCCACGGTAGTCATATATTGACCCTCCTGGATTGTAGGTAAAATTGTTTGAATGGTTTCCATTTTGAACGATGGAACTCTGAGAAATTTGTTTAGAATTTTTAAATCCAGAATTGGTCTGAAAGTTCCCTCTTTTTTGGGAACTACAAACAGATTTGAGTAAAAACCCCTGACCTTGTTCCACAGTTGGAACTGGGTGTATCACTCCCATCTTTAACAGGTCTTCTACACAATGTAAGAATGCCTGTCTCTTTATTTGGTTTGAATATAAGTGATACATGTGGAACCTTCCCCTTGGGGGTAGTTCCTTGAATTCTAGAAGATAACCCTGAGAGACTATTTCTAGTGCCCAGGGATCCTGAACATCTCTTGCCCAAGCCTGAGCAAAGAGAGAGAGTCTGCCCCCTACTAGATCCGGTCCCGGATCGGGGGCTACCCCTTCATGCTGTTTTGGTAGCAGCAGCAGGCTTCTTGGCCTGTTTACCCTTGTTCCAGCCTTGCATTGGTTTCCAAGCTGGTTTGGTCTGGGAAGTGTTACCCTCTTGTGTAGAGGCTGCAGAGTTGGAAGCCGGTCCGTTCCTGAAATTCTTAGCCTTGAAAGGTCTATCTTGTGGGAGGGCATGGCCCTTTCACCCAGTGATGTCTGAAATAATCTCTTTCAATTCTGGCCCAAAAAGGGTATTAACTTTGAAAAGGATATTAAGCAATTTTGTCTTGGAAGATACATCCGCCGACCAAGACTTTAGCCAGAGCGCTCTGCGCGCCACAATTGCAAACCCTGAATTTTTCGCCGCTAACCTCGCTAACTGCAAAGCGGCGTCTAAAATAAAGGAATTAGCCAAGTTAAGGTGCGTGAATTCTGTCCATGTCTTCCTCGTACGGAGTCTCCCTACTGAGTGACTTTTCCAGTTCCTCGAACCAGAACCACGCCGCTGTAGTGACAGGAATAATGAACGAAATAGGTTGAAGGAGGTAACCTTGCTGTACAAAAATCTTTTTAAGCAAACCCTCCAATTTTTTATCCATAGGATCTTTGAAAGCACAATTGTCCTCAATAGGAATGGTTGTGCGCTTGGCTAGAGTAGAAACCGCCCCCTCGACCTTAGGGACTGTTTGCCATGTGTCCTTCCTGGGGTCGACCATAGGGAACAATTTCTTAAATATAGGAGGAGGGACAAAAGGTATGCCTGGCTTCTCCCACTCCTTATACACTATGTCCGCCACCCGTTTAGGTATCGGAAAAGCATCAGGGTGCACCGGGACCTCTAGGAACTTGTCCATCTTGCACAATTTTTCTGGGATGACCAGATTGTCACAATCATCCAGAGTAGATAGCACCTCCTTAAGTAATGCGCGGAGATGCTCTAATTTAAATTTAAATGTCACAACATCAGGTTCTGCCTGCTGAGAAATTCTTCCTATCAGAAATTTCCCCATCTGACAAACCCTCCCTCACTGCCACTTCAGATTGGTGTGAGGGTATGACAGAAAAATTATCATCAGCGCCCTCCTGCTCTACAGTGTTTAAAACAGAGCAATCGCGCTTTCTCTGAAATGCTGGCATTTTGGATAAAATATTAGCTATGGAGTTATCCATTACTGCCGTCAATCGCTGCATAGTAACAAGCATTGGCGCGCTAGAAGTAGTAGGGGTCGCCTGCGCGGGCATAACTGGTATAGACACAGAAGGAGATGATGTAGAACTATGTCTACTTCCTTCATCTGAGGAATCATCCTGGGCAACTTTACAATTTGTGACAGTACTGTCCTTACTTTGTTTGGACGCTATGGCACAATTATCACACATATTTGAAGGGGGAACCACATTGGCTACCATACATACAGAACATGATCTATCTGAAGGTACAGACATGTTAAACAGGCTTAAACTGGTTAATAAAGCACAAAAACCGTTTTAAAATAAAACCGTTACTGTCTCTTTAAATGTTAAACAGGGCACACTTTATTACTGAATATGTGAAAAACTATGAAGGAATTATCCAATCTTTACCAAATTTTCACCACCGTGTCTTAATACATTCAAAGTATTGCACCCCAATTTTCAAGCTGTTAACCCTTAAAATGTGGAAACCGGAGCCATTTACAATTTTAACCCCCTTACAGTCCCAGCCACAGCCTTTGCTGCGACTTCACCAATCCCAGGGGGGTATAAGATACCAAATGAAGCCTTCTAGGAACGTTTTTAGTGGATTTCAGACCCTCACACATGCAGCTGCATGTACTGTACTCAAAAGTAACTGTGCAATAATGGCGCGAAAATGAGGCTCTGCCTACTACAGAGAAAGGCCCTTCCTGACTGGGAAGGTGTCTTAACAAGTGCCTGGTGCTAAAAACGTTCCCCAATGTTATAAAAGTGTGAAATTCAACTTCAAACTGCATATAATACTTAAATAAAGCAATCGATTTAGCCCCTAAAAGTGTCTACCAGTTTATAGCCCATAATAAGCCCTTTATTCTGTTTGATTTTTGACTAAGAAAATGGCTTACCGATCCCCATGAGGGAAAAATGACAGCCTTCCAGCATTACACAGTCTTGTTAGAAAAATGGCTAGTCATACCTTGAGCAGAAAAGTCTGCAAACTGTTCCCCCCAACTGAAGTTCTCTCATCTCAACAGTCCTGTGTGGGAAACAGCAATTGATTTTAGTTACTGCTGATAAAATCATACACCTCTTTTAAACAGAACTCTTCATCTCTTTCTGTTTCAGAGTAAATAGTACATACCAGCACTATTTTAAAATAACAAACTCTTGATAGAAGAATAAAAAACTACAACTAAACACCACAAACTCCTCACCATCCCCGAGAAGATGCTACTTGTTCAGAGCGGCAAGGAGAATGACTGGGGGGGGCAGAGCCTGGGAGGGACTATATGGACAGCTCTTGCTGTGTGCTCTCCTTGCCTTTCCCTGTGGGGGAGAATATCCCACAAGTAATGGATGACGCCGTGGACCGGACACACCAATGTTGGAGAAATAGATAATAGAAGTAAATTAGAAAGTGTTTTAAAAGTGCATGCTCTTTCTAAATAATGAAAGAAAACATTTGGGTTTCATGTCCCTTTAATGATGCAAGCTGACAAAAGAAAATGTGTAATTTTCAGTTAGCATTTTTATTGAACACTATAGATATAAAATCCTGAATTGCAGTGTTTGATAACGTGAACTGATTCTAAAAATTGAACCGTGTGTTTTAAATATTTAGGAAATAATGACTGCCACACTAATGTTTACAATGTGCACTATAGAAAAAGGAGGAAAAATTAAAATACTTATTTTTGCATTCTGTAAGTTTACTCTTCTGTGTTTCTGCAAACTAAAACTATTTTCTAAAAAGTGATTGATCTGCTGAAAAAAACAAGGTATGTGTAGACCCCCCCCCCCCAAACTGGTGTTTAAAGGGACAGTCTACAATATAATTCTTATTGTTTTAAAAGATAGATAATCCCTTTATTACCCATTCCCCAGTTTTGCATAACCCACACAGTTATATTAACCTTTTAATGCCGCTCTATTCCGTCATAATTACACTGGGCTTTAAAGTAGTTATGACGGAATAGAACTTCATAGCCAACGGCTGTCCTGAAGCCTACTGTACTTCTCAGATTTAACTGCGGTCTGAAGGGCGTTCCTAGGGTTATAGGGACGCCCGCCAGACCCGTTCCAATAATTGAAATCTCGCGATTGTGTGATTTCTATTTGTCTACATCGGAACAGTTGTTCTGATGTAGACACTTTAACCCCGTCAGGAAAGGGTCAATATACTTTTTTTACCTCTGTTATTACCTTGTATCTAAGCATCTTCTGACAGCCCCCTGATCACATTACTTTTTATTTATTATCTTAGTACTGTGTTGTCCTAACTCTTAAATAACTCCTCGGATGTGAACACAATGTGATCTATATGGCCTTCATGAACTAGCAGTCTCCTGTTGTGAAAAGCAAATTAAAAACATGTGATAAGAGGCTGTCTATAGTAGTTTAGAAACATGCAGAAATTTAGAGGTTTAAATGTTATAAAGTATATTAATATAACTGTTGGTTGTGCATAGCTGGGGAATGGGTCATCTATCAACAATAACAATTTTAGTGTTGACTGTCCCTTTAAATGAAATCAGTGCAAAAAAAATAAGGTGTGCAGGGTTTAGTGCAAAGCTTACAAATGTGTAATGTGATCTTATCCATATACAAAAACATTGCAGCATGCATTTTCTTACAAGTGTTCTGCTCATTTATTGTGCAACTAATTTATAAGGAGATGTTTTCCTATTTCACTTAACATCTCCTTTATCTCTGATTATTTTTATGGTTTATTTCACGTTCTCTGCCGAATTGGAAAAACAATAGGCTGGAACTAGTCTAACTGCTTTTATTTCAGCTCTCCTACTAACAGTAGCATTATATACACTGAACTCCTTAGGGAGTCATTAAGGACAAATGATGCAAATATTTGTAAGTGAATGAGAGTCCCACACCCCACCCCCATGACCCCACTAAGGGTTAGTAGTCGGAAGCTTTGTTGTGGTGCAGGGTGAATGCAAAAGGAGAATCTTTAGGGGGTGGGAGTAACAACCCTTACATAAGGGACAATGGGTGGCTCTTCAAGTCTCACTACGGAGCTTGAGCGAGCGTCCTATGTTCTATATACAAACCCTAGCAGTACCGCGCGCACGGAGAGATATAACAAACAGCTAAACGTAATATACTGTAAAATGTCAAATGATTATAAACACACCGGAGACTGAGTAGGAAGGTGCAAGCTAAGGGCGTGGTGGCTTCACAGGGAGGCGTGGCCAAGCAGAGATCATAAAAAGCTGCTCTAGAACAATAAAGCCGACCAGACTCTGTGTGTCCTGAGAAAGAGGAGCGAGCAGGGGGTTTAAGTGGTAAGAACAACACGAGCTATTATATGGCACAAAAGTCTGGTTTGAGCTATGGCAAATTTAGGTTTAGAAAATTAAATTAAGGTTATGTCCTAATTATACGGGGATTTCTATCCGCGGTTACTTTGAGGTTGTTCAGTGATGCAGCATGCGTCCCCTTTGTCTATTTATTTTTTAGTAGATTTGGATGCCGGTGTAAAACTAAACGAACTGGCAATGATGGTTAATATATTCCCAGTATATTGTTTATCACAGGAAGCTGTTATGTTAGGCTGCATATTCCCTTTGTACTTCCATTTGTTCCTGTTTCCTACACTCAGCAACTCTCTGTGACTGCAACATACACCTTTTGCTGCATCACTTTTTTTTGCTCTCTAGCATGTGCACTATTCGAGGTGGTCTCTCTATTTTGGAGCTTTCTGTGCTGCCTATAAGTTTTAGTTTTCTTTATTGACCTGTGCCCCTTGACCACCTTCTGTAACTTATTTTTCCATGACATCTTTTTAGTGTGTAGTTCCTCTTGGTTGCCCTGCGCAAAATGCTATTAGTTATTTTTGGTGCCTGTGTGTGTGTTTATAGCTTGTGAGAAAATCTTATGTAACCTATATTTCTTGCTTTCTGAATTGCCTCACTGGCTCAAACACAAGGGTCCACGTGCTACTAAAGCAAACATAATCTGCTTTATTTTGTGCTCCTTTAATTTACAACTTGCTATTTTGTTTTTCCCTCAGGTACACTTTTGCATCATTCTCACTTAGCTTTTTTTTATGCTTTACTTATTTATTGGTTCTTTATCTGTTTGCTTTATGCCATGCTCTGTAGATTTGAATTCATGTTACACCAACACAACATTTCTTTAATTTATTCTTGGTTAACAACTTGCTGCATATGTCTGATTCTGTTCTGTTATGCCACAGGACAATGGATTTTGGCTTCAACAACCACTATTTCTATGATGATGATCTAAAGGAGGACTATTACAGATGTATTGCTCCCAGTGAGGATATATGGAAAAAATTTGAGCTAGTGCCTGGTGGTCAACTATCTTCTGGATGCTCTGGGAGTGATATTACAGATTGGGGTACAGAATGGGAATCTCCAGTGAAGCTTTCAGGTTTGAGCTCTGTTGTCCTTCTTAAAGACTGTATGTGGAGTGGATTCTCCACTAGAGAGAGACTTGAAAAGGTAATTAATGAAAGACTTTCAACTGGCACTTCATGGGCACCAAATGCCCACAAAACTGCTCCTGATTTTGAACAGTCAGCGCCTGGGACTGATACTCTACAGCAAAATGTCCCTGCAGTTCTTACACCTGCAGCAGTTCCTGAAAAGGTCCCACACTCCTCAGGATCAGAGAGCACCAGCGACTCGGGTAAGTAGGCTGACATGTGGAGAAGACTTGTGGTGTGTGCAGAACATCAGAATGTAGAGAGAGCGCGTTAGTGGGTTGGAACGAGAGTGCTTTGAACTGTGCCCACATGAGTCAAGTGACGCACAAGGACATCTTTGGCAGTCTTAGTTTTTGCAGGTAACTTTTACTAGGGTGTTGTGTGTTTAGCGAATGTCTGTCTTGAACTATTATTGCATTCAATCTAGGGGTTCATTCTTTAAAATGAATTGCTTACTTCCTGGTGCAGGATTTGATTCCTGACAAGTTGGTACCTGTGCTCTGTACACACCTAAAGCCTGCAGCAGGTGCCGAACGGGCTGTTAAGCTAAAAGTATAGGGAGGGACTTGCTAGTAACTACTTATGAGTGTTTGGAGTGTATGGTCTGTGGAAGTTGTTCTCTTTCATTAGGGTTTGAATTGTGCATTACTAAGTCGTACACCAATAGTGGTTTCCAGTGTGAAAGAACTAGTGTCCTATATAAACCTCTTTTTAAAGCTGATCTAGACAAATCTTAAAGGGACAGTCTAGTCAAAATTAAACTTTCATGATTCGGATAGGGCATGCGATTTTAAACAACTTTTCAATTGACTTTTATCATTAAACTAGCATTGTTCCCTTTTGTGGTATTTTTGAAAAGCTAAACCTAGGTAGGCTCAAACTGATTTTTAAACAGTTGAAAACTGCCTCTTGGCTCAGAGCGTTTTAAAAGTTTTTCAGTTAGATAGTAGTTCATGTGTGTAAAATAGATAACTTTGTGCTCACTCCCGTGGAGATATTTAGGAGTCTGCACTGATTGGCTAAACTGCATGTCTGTCAAAAGCACTGAGATAAGGGGGCAGTCTGCAGGGGCTTAGATAAAAGGTAAAACATATATTAATATAACAGTGTTGGTTATGCAATACTGGGGGATGGGTAATAAAGGGATTATCTAATTATTATTTTTTTTTATATATAATAATGCTGGTGTAGACTGTCCCTTTTAAAGAGCTGTGGCTTTTAAAATAGCAGTTCTACCAGTTTTATCTGTTTTGATTCTAGCTTATAAATTTGCCAAGCTCTGATAGGACAGAAGAGGGTCTGTGTGCTCTTGTAAATTTATATAATTCACAGGATTACATCCATGCACACAAACCTGGAGGGTAAGGTTTAAAGAAAAAAAAATACAATGTATAGTGTTCATGCCGCACACCTTCCTATTCAATATATGAGTCTGCAAAATAGTCAATCTCCACACTTCTTCAGTGGTATACCTTGGTTTTTGTATGCTAGTTTTGTCTCCTGTGGGTTTGTAAAACTTCCTTTTTTCTATTTCTTTTGTGGCACTATCTAGTATGTAAGGACAGGATGTCTAACAGGGTTTATAACTTGTTTTATTTACTCAAGTAGGGGTCATATGTATTTTTTTTTTTTGTGTGTAAATTATTAGTGTGTTGGTAGCTGGTAGTATGCATGTGTATTTTTTTTGGTAGTGTAGAGTGACTAACAAGTGTCTCCTAGAGTAAAGGAATTAATGTCCCGCACACTGCAAATGTCGTATCTTGTAGTGCACTTTTTTAAAAAAAAAAAGTACTTTTTTTTGCTCCCTGGCAGTTTTACATGGGCATTGTTGTACACTCCACCCCTCCCCCTCCAGAAGACACAATGTGGAAGTGCTTTCAGTTGCATGCTGCAAGGCACATGGCAAGACAAAAGCAACAGCTTGCAGCTGGTGGGGGTCAGAGGCCCAGCTCCCAGCCTATGTGAATGGTCTTTCTATTTAAACAGAATACTTGGCCAATGATAGTGCTTCAGGGTGGTGTGGCTGGGATTTATTAATGGGGTAATGGGTCTATTCACACAATACTGTTATTTTTTTTTTGTTTTTTAAGTCTTTGTACTGGTGTGTAAGACCAAGCCCCCACCCCAATAATGCAGGCACTCAACATGTGCAACACCCTACCTGGAATCTGAGTCCTTATTTGAGTTTATGTATCAAAAGAAAACCTTTATTTGTGCCTGCACCCCTCTGACTTTAAAGCTTATTTGCAATCTAATTGAGAAGTCTAGGCTTACTAGTCTGCATGTGGATTTCATATTGAGTGGCTTAACTGTTATGGGGCTGCATTTGTTCTGTGGCGTGTAGAAGAAAAACCTTTTTGTAACTTGGACTACTATTAACAAAAGGTGTGTGAGAGCAGGCATTGTCCACATTAATTTAGATGCATTCTGATGAATATCTGTTAACAGTAAGGGAAGGCACTCTTGCCTGTAAAATTTCTGTTTAAAATATAATAATTATAATATAAAAAAAAATATATCTATCTACAGATCCAAAAAAGACAGCACTCTCTGGACTTATAAAAATTAACTTTTAATGATCAAAGGGTTAAAAAAAGGGATAGACATGACGTTTCGATGCCGTACTGGCATCTTTATCAAATGTCCCAAATTAGTAGGGGTGGTGCTTCAGAGAAGGCACATCAGCTATGTAATGTCCCAAGGAAACTTCATGCCTATTCTTTTTTTTTTTTTTTTTTATTACCCTTTGATCATTAAAAGTTAATTTTTATAAGTCCAGTGAGAGCTGTCTTTTTTTGGATCTGTAGATATTTTGACATATGCACCCTGGCTGATGCAAAACGGTTAACATGGAGTGCATTTCCTAGTGGGACATGTGTGGTTTTTTTTTTTGTTTTTTTGTTTTTACACTACAGGGTTATTGAGTGTTTATAATGCATAATTTAAAAAATTAGTTTTTTTTTTTTTTTGTTAAATTTTTTTTACCCCAGAAAGTTAGCAATGAATAATGAAGAAATAGTTTCTCTATTCTGCAGTGATAAACGGACATGCTGTTTAATATATTAAACTTAAATATCCATTTTTAAATATTTTGTTCTGTTTTAATTGACAAACCACAATGCTGTCATAAGTAATAAGGTTCCCTTCTATTTTTCAGATGATGAGGAGGATGATGATGAGATTGATGTAGTAACTGTGGGGAAGAGGAAATCTTGTCATGGTCGTCAGCCTGTGACTATCACTGTGAGAGCTGATCCACTGGACACTGTGACCAAACTCTTCCATATCTCTATCCACCAACAACAACATAACTATGCTGCCCGTCTTCCTCCAGAACCAAGCCCTCCTTCCCCAAAGCAACCACCACATTCTCCAAATGAGGAAGAATCAAATGAGGTCAGCTCTCCCTCCTTACCCTGCAGCCCTCCTGTTTCTTCTCCTTCTGGAGGCTCAGACAGTGATGATCTTGTCAAACGCAAAAATCACAACTACATGGAACGTAAGAGAAGAAATGATCTGCGCTCTCGTTTCCAGGAGTTAAGAGACGAGGTTCCTGGCTTGTCTAAAACTTCAAAGACACCAAAAGTTGTGGTTCTAAGTAAAGCCACAGAGTACTTGGAGGGCCTAGTAAGTGAGGAACAGAGGTTGTTAAAGGAAAAGATGAAGCTCCGGTCTCGACATCAGCAGCTACTGCGGCGGCTCTCCCAACTTAAGGACCGTTGAGAATGTGTGAAAGGGTACCTGGCACATTTGCACATTTTTGTTTTTGGGAAACTTTGAACACAAGCATAAAACTACCACTTTAGAACACTGTTGGATATGATGGATTGTCCTGTTTTCCAGTGATCTTTGTTCTGGCCCTGTTTGGTGTCAGCCAGTTGGTTGCATATCTTTTGGGACTGTAGTTTGCTAACTTCTGATTTTGAGCAAAATCTAGTTGGCAGCTTTGTTGTGACCTCACTAAATGTCCTTGATGAGTAGACCCACAAGGGTATTACTATTATATATAGTTTTTGTGTGTGAACAAATGTTGGTGGAACCTTTTCTACCTACTTAACCCTGAAACATGAAAACTGTATGACTATAGTTTATCTTGAACAGTCAAGTAACGGGTAGGACTGAATATTTCAGAGCCTGATGATTTCAGTTCAATTTAAAGCACTTTAAGACAATATCTTTCCTTTTTGTAAGACTTTTGTAGCTTCCAGAATAATCAATGGTAAATTTTTTTTGTATTTTTTTTGACTGCTCAACTTCAACTTGTTGACACTGTATAATTTTCTACTGATAGTAGCCAGCTTTGTTACGGGTCCCAAATCTGTGGGTGGAGCATGATTTGGAAGGTAGCTGTCATTAGTTTTTGTTAGTGTAGAATTGTTACTTGCTAAATTGGGCTTGCATTAAAGGGGGGGGGGGTCACTTTGACTTAAGTGCCTAGCATCTATCTCCCTCTTAAGTGGAGAGAAGCTGAGCAATGAGCTTTGTAGATGTTGTTCCAAGAGACCCTATGCAATCTCTCTGCAGTTATTTCTTTTTCTCAACTTTGGCATCCAGAGAGGACAATCACCCCTGGTATGCAATGCTGTGCAACCATCTTTGACTAACAGCAACCCTGACTACTGCGAGAAGTCTACACTTAAAGCATGTGGCTCAAATATAAATTAAGTACAGAAAATCAAATCCATTGAGTAAGATAAATAACATTCTATAATAAGATATGGAAGAGTTCTGAACTCTTGTGACTTTACAACCCTTGTGTGTTGTGCACCTCAAGCAAAGCCATATTCAGTAAGAGTAACCGTTCTAATTAAACCTAATCACTTTAGGCTATCAAGAACTTTTGGCAGTGTTTACCTCGGTCTAGAGTGTAGTTTTGTTGCCTGTGTTGAGGGGAACTTTGGGGCATATGGTGGTAACCGCTTTATACCTCACTCTTGTCACTTTACACTAGAGTTTGTCCTTTTGTTATATATGTCTTTGAACCTGCTGCTGACTGCTGTATTTTGTACTGAATGAAATGTTTATACTGTATTTTTGTACACCTTTTGGGATAAACTTGTGAACTTTATTAAAAAAAAAAGTGGCAGAGCTGTCAAATGGCCCTACTGACACTAAATAAACATGGTTTGATGAAAGAGATGTAAAGAAAACAGATTGTCATACATGGATCCTGCAAGTGGATACTTCCACAGGTGGTAATTCAACCATTCGCATTGTTAGACGTGACTGAACACTTATATTTTATGTATGTTAATATGGCTCAGCCTTATTCAACTGAAACAATCTGTATGAAATTGTTAAAATCTGAAAGTGGGTCAAGTGTTAAATAATGCAAGCTCAATTAAAGCTACACTTTAACAACTGCGTTGTGTTTTACTTGTTAAATTGTACATTCTAATCTTAATGGTGTTTGTTTTGTTGTCGTCCCCCCTCAGCTTTAGTGGACAGCGTACACCAATTTTCATATAACTGCATATCCTCTATAGTAGTGTCTATTACATGCAGATCAGTGACATCAGAGGCTGGTGAGGCAGTGGCTAGGATACGCCTTCATTCTTTAGATATCCTTTGTTGAAGAAATAGAAATGCACATGGGTGAGCCAATCACATGAGATATCTATGTGCAGCCACCAATCAGCAGCTACTGAGCATATTTAGATATGATTTTCAACAAAGGATATCAAAAGAATGAAGACAATTGGAAAGTTATTTAAATTTGCATATGAGTTTCATGTCCCTTTTTTAAATGGTGTCTTGGAAAACTGGTCAACTTAGTAAACATCTGATTTTAGTATAAAAGGATTGTAACAAACTCTTGCCAGATAACACAATGCTTGCTCTGATTATGAGATCTAGAAATCCATGCCCATTAAAATATGTTTAAAACATACTTTTTATTTTAATGCTGCAAATTATGCTTATAGATTATTTCATTATTCAGTAAATATAAAAATGTCTTGATCCAGTGGCGGCTGGTGAAATTTAAAGATGGTGGGGCGCTTGACCCCACCCCATCAGATGGCACTACCAATTCATTAAATAAATAAATAAATAAATAAAAGGTAGACACAAACACAGAAAAGCACTCAGGGGGGAAAGGGAGAGACCGGGGAGGAGAGACCCAGAGGGTTAGAGAGAGAGACACAATCACACACCGAGGGTTAGAGAGAGAGAGAGACACACAATCACACACAGAGGGTTAGAGAGACACAATCACACACAGAGGGTTAGAGAGACACAATCGCACACAGAGGGTTAGAGAGACACAATCGCACACAGAGGGTTAGAGAGACACAATCGCACACAGAGGGTTAGAGAGACACAATCGCACACAGAGGGTTAGAGAGACACAATCGCACACAGAGGGTTAGAGAGACACAATCGCACACAGAGGGTTAGAGAGACACAATCGCACACAGAGGGTTAGAGAGACACAATCGCACACAGAGGGTTAGAGAGACACAATCGCACACAGAGGGTTAGAGAGAGACACAATCGCACACAGAGGGTTAGAGAGAGACACAATCGCACACAGAGGGTTAGAGAGAGACACAATCGCACACAGAGGGTTAGAGAGAGAGACACAATCGCACACAGAGGGTTAGAGAGAGAGACACAATCGCACACAGAGGGTTAGAGAGAGAGACAATCGCACACAGAGGGTTAGAGAGAGAGACAATCGCACACAGAGGGTTAGAGAGAGAGACAATCGCACACAGAGGGTTAGAGAGAGAGACAATCGCACACAGAGGGTTAGAGAGAGACACAATCGCACACAGAGGGTTAGAGAGAGACACAATCGCACACAGAGGGTTAGAGAGAGACACAATCGCACACAGAGGGTTAGAGAGAGACACAATCGCACACAGAGGGTTAGAGAGAGACACAATCGCACACAGAGGGTTAGAGAGAGACACAATCGCACACAGAGGGTTAGAGAGAGACACAATCGCACACAGAGGGTTAGAGAGAGACACAATCGCACACAGAGGGTTAGAGAGAGACACAATCGCACACAGAGGGTTAGAGAGAGACACAATCGCACACAGAGGGTTAGAGAGAGACACAATCGCACACAGAGGGTTAGAGAGAGACACAATCGCACACAGAGGGTTAGAGAGAGACACAGACACTGTGATTGTGTCTCTCTCTAACCCTCTTTTTCTCTCTCTCTTTCTCTCTCTCTCTCTCTGTGAGACACAATCACACACAGAGGGTTAGAGGGGGACCATGGGGGAGAACGACACATAAAAAGAGAGATGGATAGAGACACACACGGGGGGGGGGGACCACTGCATTTTTAAGTAATCAGAGTTAATAAAGTTAGACTATACATTAGTGTGAAGTACAGAGGCAAGCTGCTAAGTTAGTGGGTGTAAATTTTGAGTAAACAAAATACAAAAATGATCCTTTGCTGTAAAAGAGTAAAAAAAAATTAAACCACATTAATTAAATTATAATTTTCACTAAAAGAATCCCTTTCAGTAAAATCTTACTTTAATAAGATGTGGCTGAAACACTGCTCTCTCTGCCTCTCTTCCTGCTCTGTATAAGGATTCAGGAAGTGACAGTAGCACATTCTACTGCACTTAGAGGGGAAGAACAGAACTTTTTCACTTTAGCAAAGCTAGCAGGTTCACAGGACAGCAACAAAATATATGAAAGTTGTTTTTTTCCGTTTTTGTTTTATATCATTTAACATCCAGCCCCAACCCTAAGTTCCACTTACTAATGCCTCTCACTGGATTGGTTCAGCCCAAATAGGACTGCCTCAAATAAGCAGTTAATGGGCCATGCAATGATCTTAACCACTTTCATCCAGTAGGTAGTGCAGCATGTTGTGTAATGGTGGGCAGACCTGCTTGTGCCTCTCCATTGCACAACATATAGCTGTGGAAAAAAAATGCTGGGGAAAAAAATTACTTTTTTATTAAAGCCAATAAAAAAAATATATATATATTTTTGCCCATATGAGAGGTGAAGCACTGCCTCACCAGCCTCTAGTGACTGCACATTGCTGATGTAAAAATCCAGTATACTACCTTTTTAAAAATGTACTTAGACACTCAGTTTAGTTCTGTTGCTAGGTAGGCTGGGACACCCAGAGAATGGGCTGGGAAAGCAGGAAGAGCCGGCCACCCTTCCCTTCAAATGAGAGGACAGATTACATGAACAGCAGGAATCTGTAGACGTCGGATAACATTTTATATTTTGGGGCTTAGGTTAGGAGTCTGAAAATCTAGACAATGTTTATTTTTTTTTTTTACAGAAATACTCCCAAATGTATCTACAAAACATGTATGGAAAGAAAATGTTATAAAGTAAATTAAAGGGACAGTCAAGTTAAAAAAAACTTTCATGATTTAAATAGGGCATGTAATTTTAAACAACTTTCCAATTTACTTTTATCAACATTTTTGCTTTGTTCTCTTGGTATTCTAGTTGAAAGCAAACCTCGGAAGGCACATATATGATAATTTCTAAGCCCTTTAAGGCCGCCTCTATTGTATTTACTTTTCACAGCAGGGAGAGCTAGCTCATGTAGGCCATATAGATAGCATTGTGATCACTCTCGTGGCTAGTGGCAGACACTGCACTAATTGGCTAAAATGCAAGTCAATAGATGACTAAAAGTCATGTGATTAGGGGCGGTCAGAAGATGCTTAGATACAAGTTAGTCACAGAAGTAAAAAGTGTATTAATATAACAATGATGGTTTTGCAAAACTGGGGAATGGGTAATAAAGGGATTATCTATCTTTTTAAACAACAAAAATTCTGGTGTTGACTGTCCCTTTAATATGACAATGTTTGGGTAGTAAAAAGCATTATCTATATTTTGAAAATAACAATTTTGGTGTTGACTGTCCCTTTAAACCTTGGCTGTTATGGAATGATTTAAACAGTCAATACAAACTTAATTTTTTTTTCTTTCTTAAGATAGATAATGCCTTTACTATCCATTCCCCAGCTTTGCCCAACCAACATGGTTATATTACTATATGACCCTCTTTCTGTCTGTTTCTAAGCCACTAAAGACAGCCCTCTTATCACATGATTTGTATTAGCTTTTCACGGCAGGGAAGTGCTAGTTCATGTGAGCCATATGGATAACATTACGCTCACTCCCATGGGTTGTGCACAACACGGCACTAATTGGCTTAAATGCAAGTCAAGGGATCAGGGGGCTATCAGAAGATGCTTAGATACAAGGCAATCAGAGGTAAAAAGTGTATAAATAGAACTGTTTTTTTTTGTGCAATACTGGGGAATGGTAATGAGGTTATTTATCTTTTTAAAAAAAAATTAAAAATTTTGGGTTGACTGTCCCTTTAAATCATTCCACAACAGCCAAGGTTTAAAGGGACCGTCAACACCAAAATAGTTTTAAAAATATAGATAATGCCTTTTACTACCCAAACGTTGTTATATTTATTTACTTTAAAAAATTTAAACTTCTACATTTCTGCCTGTTTCTAAAGCCACTACAGACAGCTTCTTATCACCTGATTATTATTTTTTTTTAATTTGCTTTTCACAAGAGGAGATTGCTAGTTCATGTGGGCCTTATAGATAACATTGTGCCTACATCCATGGAGTTGTGGCTTACACTGTACTAATTGGCTAGAATCCAAGGTCAGGCGACAAGGGAGCTGTCGAGAATTGGATACAAGGTAATCAATCAGAGGTTAAAATTAATGTTAGTTATGCAAAATGGGTATGGGTAATAAAGGGATTAACTATCTTTTTAAACAATAACAATTTTGGAGTTGAGTATCCCTTTAAAGCATTTCTTTATCTATATGGGAGACAGCCAATGAGCTAACATGAAAATCCTAGCTACTTAAAGGGACACTCAAGTCAAAATTAAACTTTCATGATTCAGAGCATGCAATTTTAAAAAAACTTTCCAATTTACCTCCATTAACAAAATGTGAACAGTATTTCTACTTTTTGGGTCACCAGCTCCTACTGAGCATGTGCAAGAAATAACAGAATATACGTATATGCATTTGTGAATGGCTGATATCCTGTCACATGATACAGGAGTGGTAATAATATACATAACTGATATTTGTCAGAATTTTTTTTAATTTGAAGTGTTATTGCATTATTTTATTGTGTATTTGTTGATTATGCACTTATCTATTTACCGGTACTTGTCCTTTTTAAAAGGACAAATAAATTGTAAGCTGCATAAGGTACCTTCATATTGGTGAACAATTTTCCATTTAATGCAGCTTTTATTTCTTCCACCCCCCCTTGTCACTCCCCCCCCCCCCTCCCTCCTTGTCTGGAACAAAAGAACCCATGTTTAAAGGGTCATGAAACTCAACATTTTTCTTTCATGATTTAGATAGAAGTAAATTAGAAAGTTGTTTAAAATTGTATTCTCTATCTAATTTGTTTCGTTCTCTTGGTATCATTTGCTGAAAGAGCAGCAATGCACTACTGGTTTCTAACTTAAAGGGGCAGTCTACGCCAGAATTTTTATTGTTTTAAAAGATAGATAATCCCTTAATTACCTATTCCCTAGTTTTGCATAACGGTTATATTAATACACTTTTTACCTCAGTGATTACCTTATATCTAAGCCTCTGCAGACTGCCCCCTTCAGTCTTTTGATGGATTTGCATTTTAGCCAATCAGTGTTTACTCCTAGGTAACTCCACATGCATGAGCTCAATTTTATCTACATGGCTCACATGAACTAACACCCTCTAGTGGTGAAAAACTGTCAAAATGCATTCAGCTTAGAGGCAGCCTTCAAGGTCTTATAAATTAGCATATGAACCTCCTAGGTTTAGCTTTCAACTAAGAATACCAAGAGAACAAATCAAAATTGGTGATAAAAGTAAATTGTAAAGTTGTTTAAAATTACACACCCTATCTGAATCATGAAACTTTATTTTGGACTAGACTGTCCCTTTTAACACGGTTTGTGGGTGTGTCAATCAACAGCTAGCACCTAGATTATTTGCTTCTCCTGAGCTTGCCTAGATAACCTTTCAGCAAAGGATAACAATAGAAGGAAGCAAATTAACTGGAAGTAAATTGGAAAGTTGTTTAAAATTGTATTCTCTATCTGAATCGCGAAATAAATTTTTGGGATTTCATGTCCTTTTAACCCCTTAATGACCGGACCATTTTTCAATTTTCTTACCCTTAATGACAATGGCTATTTTTACATTTCTGCTGTGTTTGTGTTTAGCTGTAATTTTCCTCTTACTCATTTACTGTACCCACACATATTATATACCGTTTTTCTCGCCATTAAATGGACTTTCTAAAGATACCATTATTTTCATCATGTCTTATAATTTACTACAAAAAAAATAATAAAATATGAGGGAAAAATGGAAAAAAACACACTTTTTCTAACTTTGACCCCCAAAATCTGTTACACATCTACAATCACCAAAAAACACCCATGCTAAATAGTTTCTAAATTTTGTCCTGAGTTTAGAAATACCCAATGTTTACATGTTCTTAGCTTTTTTTGCAAGTTATAGGGCCATAAATACAAGTAGCACTTTGCTATTTCCAAACCACTTTTTTTCAAAATTAGCACTAGTTACATTGGAACCCTGATATCTGTCAGGAATACCTGAATATCCCTTGACATGTATATATTTTTTGTTAGAAGACAACCCAAAGTATTGATCTAGGCACATTTTGGTATATTTTATGCCACCATTTCACCGCCAAATGCGAGCAAATAAAAAAAAAAACTTTACATTTTTCACAATTTTAGATTTCTCACTGAAATTATTTACAAACAGCTTGTGCTATTATGGCACAAATTGTTGTAAAAGCTTCTTTGGGATCCCCTTTGTTCAGAAATAGCAGACTTATATGGCTTTGGCACTGATTTTTGGTAATTAGAAGGCCGCTAAATGCTGCTGCGCACCACACGTAAATTATGCCCAGCAGTGAAGGGGTTAATTAGGTAGGTTATAGGGAGCTTGCAGGGTTAATTTTAGCTTTAGGGTAGAGATCAGCCTCCCACCTGACACATCCCACCCCCTGATCCCTCCCAAACAGCTCTCTTCCCTCCCCCACCCCACAAATGTCCCCGCCATCTTAAGTACTGGCAGAAAGTCTGCCAGTACTAAATAAAAGGAGTTTTTTTTATAAAAAAAAATAAAATATTTTAGCTGTGATGGAATCCTGCCTTAGCCCCAACCTCCATGATCCCCCCCCCCCCAGCTCTCTAACCCTCTCCCCTATCTAATTACGGCCATCTTGGGTACTGGCAGCTGTCTGCCAGTACCCAATTTGCCCCAAAAACAAGTGTTTTTTGTTCTTTTGCTTTTTTTTTATTTTTTCTGTAGTGTAGCAGCCCCCCACAATACCCCTATCCCCCTCCCAGATCCTTTTATATTATTTTTTAAAAAAATATTTCCCCCCCCCTCTTCCCTCCTCATTGGTGTCAGTGTCAGTGCCAGCTAATGCGCGCTCGCGCGCCCCCCCCGCACGCTCCCGGCACCTGGCGTGCACATTGCACTTCCAGGAACCGGATGCCGGGTAGCGATGGGCCGTCCACCCGCCTCCCTGTTACGCTCCCACCCACCAACGAACCGGCACCATCGCTACCGGTGCAGAGAGGGCCACAGAGTGGCTCTCTCTGCATCGGAGTCTTCTAAATGGTATTGCAGGTTGCCTCCATATGGAGGCATCACTGCAATACCCTGAGAGCTGCTGGAAGCGATTGCGATCGCTTCCAGCACTCTCTTAGACAACTGACGTACCAGGTACGTCCATTGTCATTAACTGTTAGTTAATGCATGACGTACCTGGTACGTCAGTTGTCATTAAGGGGTTAACACATAACAAAGATATTAGGGTAGACAATAACTTACTTAAAAGGACAGTAAACACCTTAAGACATTTCTGTTTCTATTGCTATAGAATATCAAATCAGCCAAGTCTTATGAAGCCAGCTGGGTATGGATATGTTGCAAGGTTAGCCTTGAGAAGTTAGGTACATTTAGAGTTCTGAGAATTAGAAATTGCAGTTATGCAGAGCTAAATTAAATGAATTGTAAAGGTATGTATAACAATTTTGTATCAATCTCAATGTGTTTTAGTAAAGTTAAACAGCTATTTAAACACATTCCTTCTAATCTCCATCTAATAGCTAAATATAAATACATATTTATGCAAAATATTCACACCTAACCTACCTAACAAGCCCACTGCAAAGAATGCTTTTCTTATGATTGTTGATGCAAAACTGATCATCCACCTTAAATGGATGTTTAAACAATAAATACATGCTAGACATAGTGATGTAATCAAAGCAAAAAAAAATATAAGTATATGTAGATAGGTGAAAAAGGCTGTGTTTTATCCCCTTTGGATAATCCTATGTTCCACACAACCTTGTCTGCATATTCATGTTTTATATTTGTCCCTAAATGTCCTCAACAGGCAGGATAAAGGGAGAAAAAGTTAAAAAATTGATTGGGACCCAATACTTTACAGAAAATCAGTGGAATTTTAAAAAAATGTCAATTACAAGAAGAAAAAGGAAATAAATGTATATTGCAAAGTTTAACTACACCTACATTTTGTGTGTGCTGGCTGCACACTCACACGTATGTATACTGTATGTGTATAAATATATATACAGTTGTATGCAAAAGTTTGGGCACCCCTGACAATTTTAATTTTTATTAATAAATAATTGGGTGATTTGGATCAGCCATTTAATTTCATTTTGATCTATCAAATAACTGAAGGGCACTAATATTTCAGTAGTAAAATAAGGTTTATTGGATTAACAGAAAATGTGCAATATGCATCAAAATTAGACAGGTGCAAATATTTAGGCACCCTTGTCATTTTCTTGATTTTAATACCTGTAACTACCTAGCACTGATTATTTGGAACACACAATTGGTTTTGTGAGCCCATTAAGCCTTGAACTTCATAGACAGGTGCATCCAATCATGAGGAAAGGTATTTAAGGTGGCCAATTGCAAGTTGTTCTCTTTGACTCTCCTCTGAAGAGTGAAAACATGGGGGCCTCAAAACAACTCTCAAATGACCTGAAAACAAAGATTGTTCAACATTATGGTTAAGGGGAAGTCTACAAAAAGCTATTGCAGAGATTTAAGCTGTCCGTGTCCACTGTGAGGAAATGAAAGACCACAGGCACAGTTCTTAAGGCAAAGGATGGTGAGAACGGTCAAAAACAGACCACCTCCAAAGACCTACAATATCATCTTGCTGCAGATGGTGTCAATGTGCATCGTTCAACAATTCAGCGCACTTTGCACAAGGAGAAGCTGTATGGGAGAGTGATGCGGAAGAAGCCTTTTCTGCACACACGCCACAAACAGAGTTGCTTAAGTTACGCAAACGCACATTTGGACAAGCCAGCTTTATTTTGGAAGAAGGTGCTGTGGACTGATGAAACAAATATTGAGTTATTTGGTCATAACAAGGGGCGTTATGCATGGCAGCAAAAGAACACAGTTGCTACCCACAGTAAAAGTTGGTGGATGTTCCATCATGCTGTGTGGCCAGTGCTGGTACTGGGAATCTTGTTAAAGTTGAGGGTTGCATGGATTCCACTCAATATCAGCAGATACTTGAAAATAATGTTGAAGAATCAGTCACTAAGTTGAAGACAACGACCCAAAACACTGCTCAAAATCTACTCTGGCATTTATGCAGAGGATCAAGTACAATGTTCTGGAATGGCCATTCCAGACCTAAATATCATTGAAAATCTGTGGGGTGATTTGAAGGGGGATCTCCATGCTCAGCAACCATCAAACCTTACTGAACTGGAGATGTTTTGCAAGTAAGAATGGTCGAAAATACCTTCATCCAGACACTCAGTATAGGCTATAGGAAGTGTCTAGAGACTGTTATTTCTGCTAAAGGAGGCTCTACTAAATATTGATGCAATATTTCTGTTGGGGTGCCCACATTTATGCACCTGTCTAATTTTGTTTTAATGCATATTGCACATTTTATGTGTGTATGATATACAGTATGTGTATATATATATATTTTCATTAGTTCACCAGATGTGTTCAGCTAGCATTCAGTACTGCAATGTTGCTCCTTCAACAGGATACAAAGTAAAATGGAAGGTTGTTTAAAGGGACACTGAACCCAATTTTTTTCTTTCGTGATTCAGATAGAGCATGCAAATTGAAGCAACTTTCTAATTTACTCCTATTATGATTTTTTCTTCGTTCTCTTGCTTTCTTTATTTGAAAAAGAAGGCATCTAAGCTATTTTTTTTTGGTTCAGAACCATGGAAAGCACTTGTTTATTGGTGGGTGAATTTATCCACCAATCAGCAAGAACAACACAGTGTGTTCACCAAAAATGGGCCGGCATCTAAACTTACATTCTTGCATTTCAAATAAAGATACCAAGAGAATTTGATAATAGGAGTAGATTAGAAAGTTGCTTACAATTGCAAGCTCTATCTGAATCACAAAAGAAAAAAATTGGATTCAGTGTCCCTTTAACCCCTTAATGACCACAGCACTTTTCCATTTTCTGTCCGTTTGGGACCAAGGCTATTTTTACATTTTTGCGGTGTTTGTATTTAGCTGTAATTAAATGGACTTTCGAAATCTATAATTATTTTCATCATATCTTATAATTTGCTATAAAAAAACATACAAAATATGATGAAAAAATGGAAAAAAACACACTTTTTCTAACTTTGACCCCCAAAATATGTTACACATCTATAACCACCAAAAAACAACCAGGCTAAATAGTTTCTAAATTTTGTCCTGAGTTTAGAAATACCCAATGTTTACATGTTCTTTGCTTTTTTTGCAAGTTATAGGGCAATAAATACAAGTAGCACTTTGCTATTTCCAAACCACTTTTTTAACCCCTTAATGACCGGACCATTTTTCAATTTTCTTACCCTTAATGACAATGGCTATTTTTACATTTCTGCTGTGTTTGTGTTTAGCTGTAAATTCCCTCTTACTCATTTACTGTACCCACACATATTATATACCGTTTTTCTCGCCATTAAATGGACTTTCTAAGGATACCATTATTTTCATCATATCTTATAATTTCCTATAAAAAAAATATAAAATATGAGGAAAAAATGGAAAAAAACACACTTTTTCTAACTTTGACCCCCAAAATCTGTTACACATCTACAATCACCAAAAAACACCTATGCTAAATAGTTTCTAAATTTTGTCCTGAGTTTAGAAATACCCAATGTTTACATGTTCTTTACTTTTTTTGCAAGTTATAGGGCCATAAATACAAGTAGCACTTTGCTATTTCCAAACAACTTTTTTTCAAAATTAGCGCTAGTTACATTGGAACCCTGATATCTGTCAGGAATACCTGAATATCCCTTGACATGTATATATTTTTTTTTAGAAGACAACCCAAAGTATTGATCTAGGCCCATTTTGGTATATTTCATGCCACCATTTCACCGCCAAATGTCATCAAATAAAAAAAAAAGTTCACTTTTTCACAAATTCTGTCACAAACTTTAGGTTTCCCACTGAAATTATTTACAAACAGCTTCTGCAATTAAGGCACAAATGGTTGTAAATGCTTCTTTGGGATCCCCTTTGTTCAGAAATAGCAGACTTATATGGCTTTGGCATTGCTTTTTGGTAATTAGAAGGCCACTAAATGCTGCTGCGCATCACACGTAAATTATGCCCAGCAGTGAAGGGGTTAATTAGGTAGGTTGTAGGGAGCTTGCAGGGTTAATTTTAGCTTTAGGGTAGAGATCAGCCTCCCACCTGACACATCCCACCCCCTGATCCCTCCCAAACAGTTCTCTTCCCTCCCCCACCCCACAATTGTCCCCGCCATCTTAAGTACTGGCAGAAAGTCTGCCAGTACTAAATAAAAGGAGTTTTTCTTTTTTTTAATAAAAAAAAATAAAATGTTTTAGCTGTGATGGACCCCTGCCTTAGCCCCAACCTCCATGATCCCCCCCCCCCCAGCTCTCTAACCCTCTCCCCTACCTAATTGCCGCCATCTTGGGTACTGGCAGCTGTCTGCCAGTACCCAATTTGCCCCAAAAACAAGTGTTTTTTTGCAATTTTTTGCAATTTTTAATGTTTTCTGTAGTGTAGCAGCCCCCCACAATACCCCAACCCCCTCCCCCTCCCAGATCCTTATATATATATATTTTTTTTTAATATTTTTTCCCCCCTCTTCCCTTCTCATTGGTGTCAGTGGCCAGCTAATCGCGCGCCCCCGCACGCTCCCGGCACCCGGCGTGCACATAGCACTTACAGGAACCGGATGCCGGGTAGCGATGGGCCGCCCACCCGCCTCCCTGATATGCTCCCACCCACCAACGAACCGGCACCATCGCTACCGGTGCAGAGAGGGCCACAGAGTGGCTCTCTCTGCATCGGAGTCTTCTGAAAAGGTATTGCAGGATGCCTCCATATGGAGGCATCACTGCAATACCCTGAGAGCTGCTGGAAGCGATTGCGATCGCTTCCAGCACTCTCTTAGACAACTGACGTACCAGGTACGTCTATTGTCATTAACTGGTTGTTAATGCATGACGTACCTGGTACGTCAGTTGTCATTAAGGGGTTAAAAAATTAGCGCTAGTTACATTGGAACACTGATATCTTTCAGGAATCCCTGAATATCCATTGACATGTATATATTTTTTTTAGAAGACATCCCAAAGTATTGATCTAGACCCATTTTGGCATATTTCATGCCACCATTTCACCGCCAAATGCGATCAAATAAAAAAAATTGTTCACTTTTTCACAAATTTTTTCACAAACTTTAGGTTTCTCACTGAAATTATTTACAAACAACTTATGCAATGATGGCATAAATGGTTGTAAATGCTTCTCTGGGATCCCCTTTCTTTAGAAATAGCAGACATGTATGGCTTTGGTGTTGCTTTTTGGTAATTAGAAGGCTGCTAAATGCCACTGTGCACCACATGTGTATTATGCCCAGCAGTGAATGGGTTAATTAGGGAGTATGTAGGGAGCTTCTAGGGTTAATTTTAGCTGTAGTGTAGTAGACAACCCCAAGTATTGATCTAGGCCCATTTTGGTATGTTTAATTTCACAATTTCACCGCCAAATGCGATCAAATTAAAAAAAAAACGTAACATTTTTCACAATTTTAGGTTTCTCACTGAAATTATTTACAAAAAATTTGTGCAATTATGGCACAAATGGTTGTAAATGCTTCTCTGGGATCCCCTTTCTTTAGAAATAGCAGACATGTATGGATTTGGTGTTGCTTTTTGGTAATTAGAAGGCTGCTAAATGCCGCTGCGCACCACACGTGTATTATGCCCAGCAGTGAAGGGGTTAATTAGGGAGCTTGTAGGGAGTTTGTAGAGTTAATTTTAGCTTTAATGTAGTGTAGTAGACAACCCAAAGTATTGATCTAGGCCCATTTTGGTATATTTCATGCCACCATTTCACTGCCAAAAGCGATCAAATAAAAAAAATTGTTCACTTTTTCACAAACTTTAGGTTTCTCACTAAAATTATTTACAAACAACTTGTGCAGTTATGGCACAAATGTTTGTAAATGCTTCTCTGGGATCCCCTTTGTTCAGAAATAGCAGACATACATGGCTTTGGTGTTCCTTTTTGGTAATTAGAAGGCCGCTAAATGCTGCTGCGCATCGCATGTGTATTATGGCTAGCAGTGAAGGGGTTAATTAGGTAGTTTGTAGGGAGCTTGCAGGGTTAATTTTAGCTTTAGTGTAGAGATCAGCCTCCCACCTGACACATCACACCCCCTGATCCCTCCCAAACAGCACCCTTCCCTCCCCCACCCCACAATTGTCCCCACCATCTTAAGTACTGGCAGAAAGTCTGCCAGTACTAAAATAAAAGGTATTTTTGAATATTTAATTGTTTTTTTTAGCATATTTACATATGCTGCTATGTAGGATCCCCCCAAAACAGCTCTCTAACCCCCTCTTCTGCCTTATTGGGGGCCATCTTGGGTACTGGCAGCTGTCTGCCAGTACCCAGTTGGCAAAAAAAAAATTGTTTTATTATTTTTATTTAATTTTTTTGTGTAGTGTAGCTTCCCCCCCCCCCCCCACAGACTAACAACCCACCAGCCACCGATCTTGTTAAATTGAATATAATACCCCCCTTTTTCCCCACTTCTAAATAAAATATTTCTGTAGTGTAGCGGTTCCCACCCGCTCCCTCCCCTTACAAGCGCCCTCCCCCGCATCCCCATGCACATGCGCGCGTCTGCGCGCGCCCCTGGCCATCCCCACCCACGATCCCGCCCCCCTCCGCATCATCCAGGGCCATCGATGGCCGCCACCCGCCTCCCACACCGGCTCCCACCCACCAACGAACTTAGCCGTTAATGTCCGGTGCAGAGAGGGCCACAGAGTGGCTCTCTCTGCATCGGATGGCTAAAAATAGTTATTGCAGGATGCCTCGATATCGAAGCATCACTGCAATAACCGGAAAGCAGCTGGAAGAGAGCAGGATCGCTTTCAGCTGCTTTCCACACCAAGGACGTGCAGGGTACGTCCTCAGGCGTTAACTGACTTTTTTTTTGAGGACGTACCCTGCACGTCCTCGGTCGTTAAGGGGTTAAGTGTATGCTCTGTCTGAATCATGGGTTTCATGTCCCTTTGAGTCTTTGCTAATACATTGTTTCTAGATTGCAAACATTTTAAACTATTTGTTGCAATTTACTTTGCTAGCTGCTATTTTGCAATCTTGGACAAATGAAATTGGATTTCAATCTAAAAAGATGACCGGTGTGTTGCTACAACCCTGTCACCTCCGGGCAAGGCCTGGATTCCTGACACTGCTGGAGTGAAATGGGACAGTGTACTGTAACATACATTTTCTCCCCTTTAATTTATTCATAGTGATCCATTTTAGCTGTTGGAGTGGATTACATTGTTTACAAGAAAATCATTTTCTCATAAAATTGCTGCTTTTTCCTGCTGTATCCCCACCTATACAGAACATGTCCTTATTTAAAGGGACAGTCTAGTCAAGATCACACTTTAATGGTTCAGATGGGGCATATCATTTTAAAGAATTTTCCAATTTACTTATTAAAATTGCTTTATTCTCTTGATATTCTTAGTGGAAAGCTAAACCTAGGTAGGCTTATATTCTAATTTCTAAGTCCTTTAAGGCTGCCTCTTATCTGAATGCATTTGACAGTTTTTCACAGCTAGAGGGCCTTAGTTTGTGTGTGTGCTATATAGATAACATTGTGCTCACACACGTGGAGTTACTGATGAGAGGGCACTGATTGGCTAAAATACAAGTCTGTCAAAAGAACTGAAATAAGGGGGCTGCCTGCAGAGGCTTAGATACTATGTATTCACAGAAGTAATAAGGGACATGAAACCTTGTTTACAAGTTCCCAAGCACACACACTGTGTATTTTGTTAATTTGGTCATTTTCTGAGCTAAGGTTAATATTTTTCAATCTTGGAAGTTCAGGAAAAGTCCTGGATTCTCATTATTTTTGGACAATATTAGATCTAAAAATGATCTTGGAATAATTAGATATATCACTATCTGAGTGTGGAGTAAAGGCTTTTTTTAAGAAATGGGGTGCTTTAATTTCTTCCTATCCAGCGGTACTGCAGCAACAGTATTTAGCAACATTTTGAAATACTATATATCTTCAGAATGCAGTGTTAAAGGGATACTGCAATTTTAAGCAGCTTTCTAATTTACTCCTATTATCAATTTTATTCGTTCTCTTGGTATCTTTATTTAAAAAGCAGGAATTTAAGCTTAGGAGCCGGCCCATTTTTTGTTCAGTACCTGGGTAGCTCTTGCTGATTGGTGTAACCAATGAAGCCACCAATCAGCAAGTGCTAACTAGGGTGCTGAACCGAAAATGTGCCTGCCCCTAAGCTTAAGATTGCATTTTCAAATAAAGATACCAAGAGAACGAAGGCAAGTTGATAATAGAAGTAAATTAGAAAGTTGCTTAAAATTGCATGCTCTATCTGAATAATGAAAAAAGAAAAAAAAAATTGTGTTTAATATCCCTTTAAGAGGGGAATTCTCTCTAATTCAAAGGTCTGAAGCCCAACTACTTAGCACAAGAGTCTCTAGTTCCTGGGCCATCTCCCTCTGTTTTATTTATTTTTATATATTTTTTTCTTAGTACGTACCAAGTGCTGACTATAAAAAAAATCAGACAGAGATAAGACCAGTGTGCATAGAGATAAAGATTAGGTGTTTGCTGTCCCTAAAAGCACAGTTATCTCATATAGAAAAATAAACCTAAAGGAATATTTTCCAATATATATTTTATACCCTGCAGCTGGTATAGCACTTACTGGAAACTCATTGAGGGGAACCAATTTTACAGTACACTGTCCCTTTAGTGTAGCTGCAGGGAAGTTCTCTAAATGATGCCATATTCATCTCTAAATTGATATTCCATCAAGTCCTTTTTATGTAGATAAGAGTATATTGCCATAGAATAAATTTTTGTCAAAATTAAAGGGACAATAAATTTAAACCTTTAATGACTCTATGCAATTTTAAACAACTTTCCAATGTACTTATATTATCAAATGTTTTTTTCTCTTGATATCCTTTGTTGAAGAATGTGTGGTGCATCAATGCATGACTTGGAGCTAGCAGAACACATTGGATGAGCCAACAAGAGACATGTATGTATAGTCACCAATCAACAGCTAGCTAGGCACCCAAGCCTTACTAAGTATGCTTTTCAACAGAGGATACCAAAAGAACAAAGCAAACTTCATAGAAGTAAATTGGTTTCTTAAAATTTCACTGCTTAGATGGTGCAAGTACCAAACTTTCAGCTTACTATCCCTTTAACCTACATGAGTGTATAGGGTTGTTTAGGGACAACTTTCTATCATCCAGGAGACAGAATGAATACTCCAGTATCCAGTTTCTCTAAGTTTAAATTTATTAAATTGAAGTAAGTTAGAGAGACTGTATTTTTGTTGCTGCTTTTGCCTCGTTAGACAAAGACCACAGCTTTTAGATTAGACTGGAGAGGTAGAACTGATTAACAGCTTTGCAGATTCTGTACTGAATGGAGGTAACATAGCAGCTACATAAAAGTGTGGTCCTTACAATTGCTTCTTCCTGAAACATTAAAGGGACATGAAACACAATTATTTTGTTTCATGATCCCGATAGAGTATGGGATTTTAAACAACTTTCTAATTAACTTCTATTATTTAATTTGCTTTGTTCTCTTGATATACTCAGGAGCTGATGATTGGTGGTTGCATATATATGCCTCATCTTATTGGCTCACCCAATGTGTTAACTAGCTCCCAGTAATGCATTTCTGCTTCTTAAATAAAGGAGAACAAGAGAATGAAGCAAATTAGATAATACAGGTAAACTGGAATGTTGTTTTAAAATTGTATTCTCTATCTGAATCATGAAAGAAATATTTGGGGTTTTATGTCCCTTTAAGTCTGGTTGATGGCACAAAAAAAACTACTTATTTGTTTCTCTAACTCAAAATGTAAATGTAAAATATGTTTAATAAACAATTAAAAGTAATGTCTAACATGATACAGGTTGTCAAATATTTTTATTTATAAAATGTGTTTTTCACCTATAGCACTCCTGTTACTTAAAGGGAAATGAAACCCACATTTTTCTTTCATGATTCAGAAAGAGCATGGGATTTTAAACAACTCTCCAATTTACTTCTATTATTTAATTTGCTTCCTTCTCTTGTTATCCTTTGCTAAAAGGTTTATCTAGGAAAGCTCAGGAGCAGCACATAACCTAGGTTCTAGCTGCTGATTGGTGGCTGCAAATATTTATTGATTGTTATTTGCTCACCCATGTGTTCAGTTAGAAACCAGTATTGCATTGCTGCTCCTTCAACAAATGATACCAAGATAATGAAACAAATTTGATAATAGAAGTAAACTGGAAAGTTGTTTAAAATTTGTATTTTCTACCTAAATCATGAAAGAAAATTATTGGGTTTCATGTCCCTTTAATCATAGTAACATCAACTTTCAAAAAATCTTTTCCCTCTTTCATATCTGTATTGTAATAAAAGGGGCATGAAATTATAGACTGACCTTAAATTATTCAGATTGAACATACAATTTTAAGAGCCTTTTCAATTTACTTCAATCATCAGTTACTTTGTTCTATTGGTATCCTTTTGTTGAAAATCCTTAGCAACAATACACCACTGAGAGCTAGCAGGCGATTGGTGGCTACAAACGTATATATTCCTCTTATCCTTGGCTCACCAGATGTTTTCAGCTTCTGTATGCTTTTCTTTAGCCTTATACCTAACTGAATTCTTCAGTGTCATAATATAAAGATATTATTTGTATAACAAACCTACTATATTGCATATAAGATTTTTCATCCATCTTAAAGGGACACTAAGTACATTTCATGCGCCTCCTAATGACTATGGGTGCTGTCATTATGGAACCTAAGTTACACTGCCTGCAGGTATCTGAAGGAGAGTTGCCGCACATGTGCAAACAGACTAGCCTAATGCAGTGAAAGATGGGTTTCAACATGGCGGCTCCCCTGACTATAGAGGGAGGTGGGGACATACTTCATTACTATGCTTATAGAATGTATTTAGTAGTATTCAATGTCCCTTTAAAGGGACAGTCTAAACCAGGTTGATACTTACACCTACTGCTCTTTTCACCCCATACAAGCCTCCTGCAGGGGTTTGTACCATATAGCAACTTGGACGTTATACAAGACATTTACTACCGATTTGCTTATTTAATTTCATTTTCCACAATTGTACAAAACCTATTTACTGGCTCCTGTCTGTAACATCATTTGTAAAGTGGGAGAATATTTTTCTATTAAGACCAACCATTTAAATCCACATGACCACCCTTAAAGGGTTACTGAACCCAAATTCTTTCTTTCATAAATCAGACACAGCATGCAATTTTAAGCAACTTTCTAATTTACTTTTTTTTATTTATTTATAAACCAATTCATGGTACAATTTTCATAGCCAGATTACAAAAACGATATAACACATATAAATGGTAAACATCAAATTATTTTACATCTGAGAAACAATGAACAATTACCATCCTGTATTTTCAGTACTCCAAAATACCAATACCAAAAAAAGAAGCCTCAAATATAAAACAAAAAAAAACATCAATACATCAGTGTATCTCTCACAAATATTTGACAGTATACCCTTCTGCCTACAATAAATTTTAATCTCAACCATGAACTGGATGGTTTTTACTATATTAAAACCATAAAACAAATACATAGTAAACCAAAAAAAAAAGAAGGGGGGGGGGGTGAACGTGACCTGTCTCGAGTCCCCTCTGCACCCTAGGAGACACAACCAAATTGAGTTTATTATAACCAACATTCTGGAAATTCTGTCAACACTGACATACAAAAATAGTTTTTGAGTGGGAACATTATCTGTTTCTGAATATCCTCTGTAAATGAAAGTATAACCTTTAACCACTTATTAAAAAAAGTTTTGACAGCGATTTCCGAAATTTGGTTTGACTCAAGTTGTTCTAGACTAATCTGGAATAAAATTTTCTTTATAAAATTATTTATACTTGGGCTAAATTTAGATTTCCATGAACTGAGAATAATATTTCTGCCAAACAAGACAGCTGTAATGATTAAATTATTATTCTCTTTTGGATAGGATTTACCATGCAAAAAAATTATATCTAAAGACGTCAAACTAACTGGCCTATCTAAAAATCTATTCAGACAATAATTAATTTTTGCCCAGAATTTCCTCACCTTGGGACAAGCCCAAAGGCAATGAATAAGATCTGCACAGGGGTGCAAGCATCTAGCCCAGCATATGCTTTTCGTGGGGTACCATTTGGCTATCCTATCTGGGGATATGTGCGATTGATTCATCACTCGCATATGAGATTCTCTAAACCCATGAGCTTTAACACATTTTTGTAGTAATTTAAAGGATTGTTCATTTTTTTCTATTGATATCTCTGTAAATTCTTTTCTCCATTTCTTAAATATTACCTCTAAATTTCCTTTACTTTTTTTTCCATTATCATTTTATACCAGATAGCTAATGTTGTCAAACCAGCTCTATATAATCTAATCCTGTGATCTATCTCTCGCAGAGACCAATCGTTCCCATACTTCTCTACTATTGAAAAAAACATAATTTATGTAAGAACTTACCTGATAAATTAATTTCTTTCATATTGACAAGAGTCCATAAGCTAGTGACGTATGGGATATACAATCCTACCAGGAGGGGCAAAGTTTCCCAAACCTCAAAATGCCTATAAATACACCCCTCACCACAACCACAATTCAGTTTAACGAATAGCCAAGTAGTGGGGTGATAAAGAAAGGAGTTAAAAGCATAATAAAAAGGAATTTGGAAATAATTGTCCTTTATACAAAAAATCATAACCACCATAAAAATGGTTGGTCTCATGGACTCTTGCCAATATGAAAGAAATGAATTTATCAGGTAAGTTCTTACATAAATGATGTTTTCTTTCATGTAATTGGCAAGAGTCCATGAGCTAGTGACGTATGGGATAGTAATACCCAAGATGTGGAACTCTACAGAAGAGTCACTAGAGAGGGAGGGATAAAAATAATAACAGCCATTTTCCGCTGAAAAAATTAATCCACAACCCAAAATATAAGTTTATTCTCATAAATGAAAAGAAAAATCTTAAACATAAGCAGAGGAATCAAACTGAAACAGCTGCCTGAAGAACTTTTCTATCAAAAACTGCTTCAGAGGAAGCAAATACATAAAAATGGTAGAATTTAGTAAATGTATGCAAAGAAGACCAAGCTGCTGCTTTGCAAATCTGATCAACTGAAGCTTCATTCTTAAAAGCCCATGAAGTGGAGACTGATCTAGTAGAATGAGCTGTAATTCTCTGAGGCGGGGCCTGACTCGACTCCAAATATGCCTGATGAATCAAAAGCTTTAACCAAGATGCCAAGGAAATGGCAGAAGCCTTCTGACCTTTCCTAGAACCAGAAAAAACAACAAATAGACTAGAAGTCTTCCTGAAATCTTTAGTAGCTTCAACATAATATTTCAAAGCTCTTACAACATCCAAAGAATGTAAGGATCTCTCCAAAGAATTCTTAGGATTAGGACACAAAGAATGAACAGCAATTTCTCTATTTCACAACCATAGGTAGAAATTTAAATGAAGTCTGCAAAACTTCCTTATCCTGATGGAAAATCAGAAAAGGAGATTCACAAGAAAGAGCAGATAATTCGGAAACTCTTCTAGCAGAAGAGATTGCCAAAAGGAACAACACTTTCCAAGAAAGTAGTTTAATGTCCAAAGAATGCATAGGCTCAAAATGAGGAGCCTGTAAAGCCTTCAAAACCAAATTAAGACTTTAAGGAGGAGAGATTGATTTAATGACAGGCTTGATACGGACCAAAGCCTCTACAAAACAGTGAATATCAGGAAGCTTAGCAATCTTTCTGTGAAATAAAACAAAGAGCAGAGATTTGTCCCTTCAAGGAACTTGCAGACAAACCTTTATCTAAACCATCCTGAAGAAACTATAAAATTCTAGGAATTCTAAAAGAATGCCAGGAGAATTTATGAGAACACCATGAAATATAAGACTTCCAAACTTGATAATAAATCTTCCTAGAAACAGATTTACGAGCCTGTAACATAGTATGTATTAATCACTGAGTCATAGAAACCTCTATGACTAAGCACTAGGCGTTCAATTTCCATACCTTTAAATTTAATGATTTGAGATCCTGATGGAAAAACGGACCTTGAGACAGAAGGTCTGGTCTTAAAGGAAGTGGTCCAAGTACTTCCACACAGGTGGAAAAATTCCAGCAGGAAATGGACCGAGATAGAGAGTTTAAAAGTTTCTTTATTGATATCCGTAAAAAGAGTACTGTGAACAGTCACAGAATAGAGATACAATATCACAGCCTTTAAGCATGTCAGCCCAGTAGCTCTATATCAAACAAACCAACATGTTTTGTGCTGGTACAGCACTTCGTCAGGGATAGTAAAGGGTTAACTGATCACCTGTTAAATACACATTTGGTCCAATCAAAACTAAGCAACATGACTCAAACCAATGAAAAACATATTAGCTGGAATCGTCATGTGTATCATACAATTGCAATGATTCGGTTGCATATTTAGTCCAGACCAAAGTTATAACAGCAGGTGATCAGTATAAAATAAAATGATTACTCGTATATGAACATTAAAATACAACGAAAGATATTGAGCTAACAATGTTTACTAAAGTCCTAATGTAGATGAATTTGGTAAAAAAACATTGAGATGCACTTTTCACACTGAGACCATTCGTGTTTATTGCAAGACACCAGTGACTGCTGAAAGAGGAATAACTCGGCCCCCACATTTAAGAAGAAGGGTGAGTGAGTGACTTGTTTACGATGTGTTTATTTGGACTTCCAATATTTATTACAGATTTTGTTGCCACATACATACATAGTGGGACTTGTCTATACAAAATAGAAACTCTTGGGGCTGTAAAGAAATAGGGGCAACAGGAGTTATTGGAACTTTATATTTTTCTGTACACATTTACTACACCTGTTCAGCCCCTGAAAAGAAACAGCTACCTTGATTTAAGGAAGTTACCAAACACACTATCTATTCCCTTAGGCTTGTATATGACATAAATACAAGTTAACTTTTGGGATACAGTTCAGCGTTTTGTTCTTAAAGGAAGTGGCCAAGGTTGGCAACCGGACATCCGAACAAGATCCGCATACCAAAACCTGTGAGGCCATGCTGGAGCTACCAGCAACACAAACGATTGTTCCATGATGATCTTGGAAATCACTCTTGGAAGAAGAACTAGAGGCGGGAAGATATAAGCAGGTTGCTAACACCAAGCAACTGCTAACGCATCCACCGCCTCCGCCTGAGGATCCCTGGACAGGTACTTGGGAAGTTTCTTGTTTAGATGGGAAGCCATCATATCTATTTCTGGAAGACCCCACATCTGAAGAATCTGAAAAAACACATCTGGATGGAGCGACCACTCCCCTGGATGTAAAGTCTGACGGCTGAGATAATCCGCTTCCCAATTGTCTACACCTGGGATATGAACCGCAGAAATTAGACAGGAGCTGGATTCCGCCCAAGAAAGTATCCGAGATACTTCTTTCATAGCTTGGGAACTGTGAGTCCCACCCTGATGATAGACATATGCCACAGTTGTGATATTGTCTGTCTGAAAACAAATGAAGGGTTCTCTCTTCAACAGAGGCCAAACCTGAAGAACCCTGAAAATAGCACATAGTTCTACAATATTGATTGGTAACCTCGCCTCTTGAGATTTCCAAACCCCTTGTGCTGTCAGAGATCCCCAGACAGCTCCCCAACCTGAAGGACTTGCATCTGTTGTGATCACAGTCCAGGTTGGACGAACAAAAGAGGCCCCTTGAACTATACGATGGTGATCTAACCACCAAGTCAGAGAGAGTCGAACATTGGTATTTAAGGATATTAATTGTGATATCTTTGTATAATCCCTGCACCATTGATAAAGCATTTTGCACCGCCCAAGCCTAATTTTGCCTGCGAAAATTTTATGAAAAAGCAGTCAATTTGAAAAAAAGACTAAACCCCAGGTAAGAAAAATATTTTCCTAAATATGTTTTTTCCCAAATATCAAACTGAATAGTCTGCAAAAGGAAATATACATAAACCTGACTGATGGCAAATATAAGTACAATACATATATTTAGAACTCTATATTAATACATAAGGTGCCAAACCATAGCTGAGAGTGTCTTAAGTAATGAAAACATACTTACTGAAAGACACCCATCCACATATAGCAGATAGCCAAACCAGTACTGAAACGGTTATCAGTAGAGGTAATGGAATATGAGAGTATATCGTCGATCTGAAAAAGGGAGGTAGGAGATGAATCTCTACGACCGATAACAGAGAACCTATGAAATAGATTTCCCGTGAGGAAAACCATTGCATTCAATAGGTGATACTCCCTTCACATCCCTCTGACATTCACTGTACTCTGAGAGGAATCTGGCTTGAAAATGCTGAGAAGCGCATATCAACGTAGAAATCTAGCACAAACTTACTTCACAACCTCCATAGGAGACAAAGTTTGTAAAACTGAATTGTGGGTGTGGTGAGGGGTGTATTTATAGGCATTTTGAGGTTTGGGAAACTTTGCCCCTCCTGGTAGGATTGTATATCCCATACGTCACTAGCTCATGGACTCTTGCCAATTACATGAAAGAAATAGTACTGTCTAATCTGCAGGTAGGCAAATAAATCTTTATCTGAAAGATCAAACTCTTGTCTTAAGTGGGAAAAAGTTTTAATTGTCTTCAAATTCCTATCTTCTGATTGAAATATATATATTAAACCTTTTAGTTTCCGTTTTTTAAAGACATTAGTGACTAAGCTTGCAGCAAACGATGGATTGCCCCAAATCGGTAGATATTCGGAAAGGTAGTGGTCTATCTGTAGTTTTTACACAGAGATGAATATGATAACCAATGAAAAACAACCCTGGATGGTGTGATCTAATTCAGACCAATCAGAAAAGTTAATTTTGCTATGAACTGTCCAAATAGTATCCCAACTGCCTCTTTTCACTTTGCTGCTCTCAAAGATAAGTATATTGCAGTGCTTCAATATATCTTAATTTGTTTTCGTTTTGAATAAAATCTATAGTCCCTTGAGTTTTATTTTACTTTATTTTATGTTATTATATATTATAAGTTTTATTTCATATTTTCATTTATTATTTTGTTGTCTTTTGTAGATTTTTACTTTTATTGTTTAGGTTAATTTCTTCTTATTATCTTTGATAACCTTATTTTGCTATTCCTTATTTTGTTATTTATTTATACTCTGTATTTCGTTTTTTCATTTTCTTATTTCATTTGCTTTCAGTTTTTTATTATACTACTTCCGTTTTTATTGCTTTCTACCTATTCCGGTTATATTCTTTTCTCTCTTATTACCTTTTAGTTAGACCATATATTATTTCTTGGTTATATATATATATATCAATCCGGACACCTCCTCTGCTGTATTCGTCTCCGGTATCCATTTTGTCGGTTGTTGGGTCTTGGCCACGCCCCCGTTGTGACGCATCTATTTCCTCTCTGCCGACGTCTGATTTCCTGCCTCTGTTTTCCCTGATGGTCCACCCTCACCTCACAAATTGTTGCGATATCTAGAGACTTTGGCAATCGTTCTCAGATATGTAGCAACTTTGTTTCTGTTTAGTGCAGGGGTGTCCAAACTTTGCTCTCCAGAGGTTTTGGAACTACATTTCCCATGATGCTCAGCTAGATAAAATGCTGGCTGAGCATCATCGGAAATGTAGTTCCAAAACCTCTGGAGAGCAAAGTTTGGACACCCCTGGTTTAGTGGTATTATCTTTTATTGCTGCTGACTGTTTTATTCTGACAACTTTAGTTTTGACTGTTAGATTTTAGGTATAAAATATTTATATTACTTTAATTTAGTTTTATTAATATTTCTCTTGGGGTATCAGTTTTATATACCTTATAATTACTTATAGAGTTTTATATTTGTATTTTACATTACTCTATTTAAAATGCCTGCAGATGAGTCTAATTCTCTCTCTGAGGAGCCTGCTACGGACATGTTGAATAACTCCATTATAGACTACAGAAATCATTTTAAGACAGCATCAAGGTCTGTCAATGAGAATGTTAATTCTCCTAGAAAAGTGAAACAAAAAAGAAAACATTTATCTAAAAAACATAAAAATATTTTATTGAAAAAGAAATTTAACAAAGGAGCTTTCAGTCTGTTAAATCTGTTAAATCCAGACAACAGAGTTAATTCTCCTATTGCAAAAAATAAAATTATTTCTTCAGAATCTGATTCTGAAGATGCAGCTGCTACTAAAAAAGCAGCCCAGAGGAAAGTAGACTGTTTCTACATCTAAGTTTTCGGACTCCAGTGCAAATAATGATAATTTTTCTTGGCAATCTGTATTTACACAAGAACTTTCTGATAGTTCTTCCTCAGATTATATCCCCAAAAAGAAGAAATTTAAAAAATCAATAAAAAAATAAAAAAAGAAATTGTTAGATAATGAGGGACAGGAATTTTTAGATCCTGAAGACAGCACCCTCACTCCTCTAATTGGAGACCATCTAAGAGGGTTGCTAAATGTTTAGACCATTATTTAAGGAAATCACTTTCTGTAAAAGCCAGGTCTACTCTAAGAACTGAATGTCCTAGACCTGACTTACCTCATAAAACCTCTGTTACTCCTGAAGTGGACGCAAATATTGTTAAATTTGTAAGTTCCAAATTTTTTACTATTAGAAGAGGACCTGATAAATTTTTAAAAGTTTGTCAGGATAAATATGTGGACACATTAGGTCCTATTACTAAAATGTTTGAGCTGACTGAGGAAGCTATAGTAAACAAATTCATACTAGATCCTTATGTAATGAGACAGTGGATTCAAAGTTCTATTTATCTAATGAGTGACGCCAATACAGCCTTATCTACTCAATGTAACCAAATTATTTTAAGAAAAATTGACCCTAAAATTTCTGACTTTGCCCCTACTGAAATGGGTCCCCATGCTGAAGGTCTCTTGTTGGGGGATCTAGGTTTAAAAGAATTAAACTCTTATGTAAATACCTTCAATTCCTTAAATAAAGTAAAAACCACTTTGAAAAGGATTTTTTACTCTTCACCTAACCGTGTTTTTGACTGGGTCGGGAAAGGAAGAGGCCGTTTTCCTGGTCGTCCATACCTCTCCAATAGGCCTCAATATCAACCCTTTCCTCCACCAAGTCAGTCACTTACAAACTTATTTTCTTCAAGAGCCCGTCCTTGGAATCCAAGATTTTCCAGAGCAAGATCCTGTTCAAGACCCTTCACAGGTAGGCTCTTTTTCTCCACTCAATACAATTTGTTTTCCACACAAGGTTGGAGGAAGATTATCCCTTTTTATAAAAAATTGGAAATTCATAACATCAGAGATGTTTGGGTTATTCAGACTGTTTCAGGTCTTCTCCTAGACTCCATATCTCCTCCTTTCCAAAATCATCCTCTAAATCCAATAGTTTTTTTCAAAAACTGACTCAAATCTTTTAGATCAAGAGATAACACATCTTCTCTTCAAAAAAGCTATAGAACTAGCCCCAAACAACGAAAATTATTTTCTCAGCAACGTGTTTTTTGTCAGAAAGAAAGAAGGATCTCTCCGCCCGGTGATAAATCTGAGGAATCTAAATGCCTTTCTATCTTACAATCATTTCAAGATGGAAGGAATTCATCTTCTGAGAGATTGTCTTATGGAAAAAGACTGGTTTGTAAGACTAGATTTAACAGACGCTTACTAGAGAGTTCCCATACATCGTTCCCATCGCAATTTTCTCAGATTTTTTTCGAGAAATCAGATTTGGCAGTTTACTTGCCTCCCTTTTGCTCTATCATCAGCTCCTTGTGTTGTTACAAAAAATTTAAAACCTGTAGTAGCTTGGTTGAGAACAAGAGGTATTTGTCTAATCATTTATTTGGACGATATACTTCTTATGAATCAGGATCCTTCTCATCTTCTTTCACATTTGAATCTAACTCTGGATATTCTGAAGAACCTAGGTTTCCTTATCAATTACAAAAAATTGGTTCTTCTTCCATCTCAGAAGCTGACTTTTCTAGTTTTTTTTAATAGATACTTCTCTATCTACGTTGAGTCTTCTCTTGCAGAAAGTAAACTAAATCAAGTTAGAAAGTTCTCTTTTTTTCAAAGAAAAAGTTGTTTCCAATCAGGACTCTTGCAAGAATTGTGGGTCTTCTTTCAGCCTCAATTCAAGCAATTTTTCCAGCTACATTACACTACAGAGCATTACAGAAGATTATTTTTTTTTTATTCAAGGAAGGGTTTCTCTTATTCTCACAGGATTTTTTTGTCCGAAGAAGCCCGGACCGAATTGATCTGGTGGCTTTCCAATATAGAAGCCTGGAATGACAAAGCTATATTCTGAAAAGCTCCAGATATTATAATAGAATCTGATGCCAGCAATTCCGGCTGGGGTGCCAGATGTGGTTCTCAAATAACTGGAGGCAAATGGTCAATTTCGGAACGCAAATTACATATAAATTGTCTAGAATTAGTTGCAGGTTCATTTGCAATAAAGATCTTTGTCAAACAAAATTCTCCCATTTCCATTCTTTTACGTATGGACAATATCTCTGCAGTTCATTATCTGAATCGTTTGGGTGAAACTCAATCCAAACAATTATCAAATATAACAAAGAATTTTGTCTACAAAACAAAATATCTATTTGAGCAGAATACATTCCAGGTCTCTCCAATACAGCTGCAGATTGGGGTTCTCGGTATATATATATCAGACTCAAGCGATTGGAGATTGCATCCAGATATTTTTCAAACTTTATAATTTATCAGAGGTCCTTTCTCGATAGATTTATTTGCATCTCGTCTGAATTACCAGATTCTTCCTATCTTCAGTTGGTGTCCGGATCCAGAAGCGTTAGCAGTAGATGCATTTCTTCAGACATGGCCCCTTCAAAGAGCGTATGCTTTTCCTCCATTTTCAATGATTCCTCGAGTTTTCAATGTCATCAGGAGAAACAAAATTTTGCTTGTGCTGATTTCCCCATTTTGGCCGACTCAGTCCTGGTACCCATCTCTTCTGGAAATGTCAATCCACTTCCCGGTCCTTCTTCCTCTCGTTCCCCATCTTCTCTTAGATCCAAACGGAGATTTTCACGACCTAGTACTTCAAGGTTCTCTTCATCTTATTGCATGGACAATTTCAGGGGATCCTGAAGGATTTTCTTCTTCAGCTAAATCATTATTACAAGACGCTTGGGCCCCAGGAACCAACAAATGGTGCAGTCAAAAACATTTGGATCCCTTTTCAGTGCCTTTAAATTAAATTCTAAATGTTTTAACTTCCCTATTTGACACAGGTTTAGCTTATAGATCTATTAATGTTTATAGATCAGCTATATCTGTGGGTCATGATCTTATTAATAATATGCCTATTGGTAAACATATTCCAATTTCCAGATTTATGAAAGCTATTAAAATTAAACTCGCAACTCTCCTTTGTCTTTTATCTTGTAGGAGAGTTTCTGACATTAAAGCCATTGATTTTTCTTCTAAGATGTTTTCTCTTTAAGTAGTTATCTTTAATATATCTAGAAGAACTAAGTCTATGTCATCTTCAATTTTTTATCCTATTTTTCAGAATGTCCTTCTTTGTGTGTTGTTCTTTGCCTCAAAGAATATGAGAAACGTACTTTGTCCTTTAGAAATTCTCTCTCTTCTAATCAACTTTTGATTTCTTTTTCTCCTCCTCACTCTCCTGTTTCTTCTACTTCCATTAGAAGATGGATTAAATGGATAATGAGTGAAGCAGGTATTGATGATTCCTTTTCTTCCCATTCTATAAGGGGAGCTGTGGCCTCTAAAGCTTTTTGTAAATCAGCTTCTCTTCAGAAAATTTTGAATGCCGCTGACTGGTCCTCTGATTCAGTTTTTAGACAATTTTATTTTAAACCCATTAATTCTTTACCTCAATGTTTATTAGATTAAGTTTTATTTCTAGCTTTGTATTTTCCCTCCCATTTGCCCTACCCTATTGGTTTTTGTATGTTATTTATATTTGATGAATAATTTATATATATTTATTTCAGCTCCTGGTCCCTCTCCTTCAGGATTCTGAACGTCTGTATAATACAAAAGATGATCTTCAAATTCAAGTTCCATATGAAGAATTTTCTATAGGATTTCTTCCTAGTTGTCAAATTCCTTCGGATGAACTGTGTTTCAAATGTTTATTTTTTTCTGGTTTTTACTTATGTTTTTAATATTAGTTTATGGACTAATTTGTGAAGACTTCAACAATATTTTCTCCTCAAGCACCAAAGTTCAAAGAGGCAGTTGGGATACTATTTGGACAGTTTATAGCAAAATGAAATTTTCTGATTGGTCTGAATTAGATCACACCATCCAGGGTTGTTTTTCATTGGTTACCATATTGTACTCTGTGTTTTCTATGTTAAATATTTAAAGTGGTTATTGCTACTTTGAATGGCTGTCGAGCAGTAAAGGAAAATGCTTATGCAAAATACTTGTCTGTGTCTCTTTAATAAAATCTAGATTATTCCTTCACAAAGCTAGGATAATCGGAATGTTATACCCAGAAAATGAACTGAAGGTATTAATGATTCTTAATAGGATTGGTATATTTTTCCTTGAGTTCCCAATACATATCAGTAAGTCGTCCGCATACAAGGATAGCACAACTTTCTGTCTGCCAATTGCAATACCCTCTAACTCTTTTCTTAAACAAATTGCTAAAGGTTCAATACATAAGTTAAACAGGAGCGAAGAGAGAGGGCAGCCTTGTCTAGTCCCCTAGCTATATGTAACTTATCCAACAATGACCCGTTTATAAGTAATTAAGTTATAGGTTTATTGTATATCAGTTTTATAAAATTATTAAAATGACCCTTAATACCAAATTTATCTAACGCAATATAAAGATGATCCCATTAGATTGAATCGAAGGCCTTTTTGGCGTCTATGGTGATAATGGCTGCTTCTTGATCTCCCTTCTTACCATTCGGTTTATATGCCTTAAAGGGATAGTTCATCCAAAAATGTTCTCCCATTTAAATTGCTCTCAATGTTTCATTTTAGCTGCTGGAGTGTATTACATTGTTTACAAGCAGCTCCTTTACCCCTATTTTGGCCTTTTGAAATAGCTGATTTAGCTTGTGGTTTCCGAACCTATTCTGAACGTTTTGATACTGGAGTCTCAGCTTTTGACAAGCCTAAGTAAACACAGGCAGCAGAAGAAATTAAACTCATAGTGGGGTGCAGGATAGTTAAAGGGACACTCAATCAAAATTAAACTTTCATTATTCAGATAGAGCATGCCATTTTAAACTTTCCAATTTACTTCCATTAACAAAATGTGCAGAGTCTTTTTATATTTAAACATTTTGAGTCACCAGCTCCTACTGAGTATGTGCAAGAATAAGTGTGTATGCTTTTGTGAATGGCTGATGGCTCTCACATGGTACGTGTATGCATTTGTGATTGGCTGAAGACTGTCACATGGTACAGGGGGAGTGGAAAAAGACATAACTTTTAAAATTGTCAGAAAAAAATCTACTATTCATTTTAAGTTCAGACAAAGTGCTATTGCATTGTCTTGTTATCTTGCATTTGTTGATTATGCAAATCTACTGTGTTGACTGGTCCTTTAAGTAATAAAATTATAATATTCCATTGTTCTCTCTATGTATTGAGCTTTATTTTTGTCAGACAAATATAAGATAAGGAAGCAAGTGTGTGTACACAAAGTGATAACATAATGAGATATGATATACCTGAACTTCAAAACCCATTGTAATAGGCTGTGGTTTAAAAGCACAAAACCAGCTACTTCATGAACACAAATAAACCTGAAAATTTAACTTCTCATACATTTTATACTCTGCAGCTAGTATAACAAGTCATTGAAAATACATTAATATAAAAACAATTTTACATTGTACTGTCCCTTTAAGCCAGCTGTTTTCAATTAGGAGTAACAAACGTCTCATATTTCTGGTGGAGTTCCTGCCTTTCATGAACCCAGATTGATCATGATGTATTAACGGGTCCATTACTGATTTTAATCTCGCTGCCAATATTGAAGTAATTTGTAATCACTATTAAGTAGCGAAATAGGTCTGTATGACTCTACAGCCTCTGGATCCTTGTCTTTTTTAAGTATTAGATTAATAATTGATGCTGAAAAATACAGGGATTTTTATTTTGAATATAGTATCTATTAAAAAATATTTGCAACACCGGAGCAATCTGCTCTTTTAGGGTTTTATAAAATTCAATAGGAATTTGGTCCGGCCCTGGTGCCTTATTTACTGACGCTGCATTAATCGCGTTCAATATTTCATCAATTGTGATAAATGTATTTAATTTATCCAGCATCTACCTCTCTAACTTGGGGGTTTAGTTTCCCATCCAAAACATTTCTCTATTAATTGTATCCACATTTTGCTTTGCATATATTTTCTGAAATTATTTATAGAATACTTCTTTAATTTTAGCTATATTAGTTACCCTAATACCCTCATCCGCTATTGCATTTATAACTGTTCTCTTTTTTTTAGTATTTCCTAACATCGCCAACCACTTCATGGTTTTACCATTAAAATTAAGAAAAGATATTTTCTGTTTAAGCTCTTGAAGTTGAAGTTTTTGGTTTAGAAACATATTTCTTTCTGCCTTTCTTTCCTAGTATTTATCCCACCATTTCTTTATAGGGTTATCAATATACGTATTTCCTATAACTATTTCTCAGGGCATTAGACAATTGTAACTCCCTAGCTTTCATTTTTTTACTTCTTTGAATCATCCATGCTTTTATCTCTCCTCTATAGAAGGCTTTGGCTGTTTCCCAAAATATTTCTATTTTTTCTATATTCTAATTTACTCCTATTATCAATATTTATTCGTTCTCTTGCTATCTTTATTTGCAAAAGAAGGCATCTAAGCTACTGAGCCAGACAATTTTTGGTTCAGAACCCTGGATAGCACTTGATTTTTGGTGGGTGAATTTATCCACCAATCAGCAACAACCTCTCAAGTTGTTTACCAAAAATGGGCCGGCTTCTAAACTTACATTCTTGCTTTTCAAATAAAGATACAAAGAGAATGAATATTTTTTGATAATAGGAGTAAATTAGAAAGTTGCTTAAAATTGCATGCTCTATCTGAATCACGAAAGAAAAATTTGGGTTCAGTGTCCCTTTAAATACTTCCACACCTTCTTTTCTATTTCTTCATTTCTATATGTGAGTTTAAAAAATCCAGGACTACAAATGATTAGTTAAAATGATAGGTATTTGGTATTCTATTCACTTCTCTAAGTTTTGTGATTTTAACCAAGGGAATATCTAGGGATGTAACCAAGACTTTGAGCTGAAGATGAAAGGATCCAAAATTGCTTAGGGTTAATTTATTAAAGCAGAAACATAATCTTATACAACACTTACAAGCTTAAAACAAGTGTATTGCTTAAAAAAACAAAACATGTCATTGACATGAATATGTGTGTGTGCGTATAAATATATAATATATTTATAGATACAGTCAGGGATAACCTTTGCATTAAGGAAATATACACAAAAGAAGTATTAAACTGCAAAACATTTGAGACCTACAAGATAAGTAAACTCAAAAATGTATTTAAGCAAAATCAGGGATTTTAAATACAAGCCCCTCCTTTATGTGGGCTTTGGAAATAAAAGTTCTCATCTATGTTCAAATGTGTTTTCAAATATAAGCTTCCATCTTCGAGCATTTGCAGAGTTTTGATCATTAAATCCCACAAAGCAAACCTTTAATGCATTTAATACAAGGACCTCTGTGTAAGAACTGCTTGGGAGGGTTTAATCCCTTCCCTTTGTCTGCAGCAAGAACAGAGACTATGCATGTCACATCTAGAGGAGAAAATACTGTGCGCAGCGTCCTTCTGTCTATCTCGTTGTCTTTGTTCTGTAATTGCCTTATTGCTGCACTAGACACAAGCTGCTAACACACCCAATGAGATTCCACACACAAGCCTATTATGTCATTTACTGTAAAAGCTGTGCTCTTCTCATGCTGCTATAGCAACTGTTACCGAGGAGTACTGACTGCATTGCTCACAGTTGCTATTGGATAGCTCCTGGTTCTTTCTGTTTCCATGGCATCCTTACATCCTCTTGTTGCCATAGGATCCAGTGCTGGTACAGGACCAGTCACTTCTGTTGCCAAGGGAGCAACATCCATCTGTCTAGATAAACCTGCTGGTTATCCCTGTTCAGTTGCTATGGGACGTGTTACTAGATAAAGTAAAAACTGTCAATATAACATTGAAAATGATCTTAGTGGTTGTATTGTGCAAACAAGAGGGTGTTTTACAAAAATAAAAAAATGCTCTGGTTCTCTTCCATGGCTTTTTAGAATGTAAGATTGTCAAATTTAATTACTTAGCTTTCCAAAGTGAACATCTGATAAAATATGAGTAATGAGAATAACTATTTTAATTGCATTTTAACAGACATTGATATCACATGATGAATTTGAAAGAAAGCAGTATATAGATATTTACAAAACACATGGCACACACTTCATAGTAAAACAATCTCTCTCTCATCATCTGCTATTCTTTATATACACACATTTGAACAATTATACCATCATGATTTGTTTGGATTTGACCTTTTTGTCTTTTTATATTATTGAGATTCATATGGAGTGTATTTATTTTACAGGGATAACCTGTTAAATTTGTAATCCAATTCCCTTGCTGCTATTCATGCTGTTGCTAGGAGCCCACGCAAAGCTCGCTATACTCTTCGGTATACAAATTATGCTCATGTCACATGCTACCTTCTTCCTGCCTGTTGCTGTGGCAGCTTGTGACGTCGCTAAAATGGCGGCCCCGTGCATTCGGCGATCGATTCCTCTCGTGCTTGTTTTAGGAGCTACCGGCACCGGGAAATCGAAGTTGGCATTGCAGTTGGGCCGCAGACTGGGAGGCGAGATAATTAGCGCTGACTCCATGCAGGTGACTGTCTCACAGCGGCGTGCAGAATGTACATACGTCCTTGTGGTGCATAGTAGTAGAATATACGGTAAACATGCGAACAGCACAGGCCGGTGTATGTATCGGTGTGATACTTCCATAGCTGGCATATGCAAGATACGAATGCTGACCACACATTCCTGATTCACCGCGAAGTTATATAAACATCAAAGTCTAATTTTGTAGACGACTGTGAAGGCCTCACACACAATGTGTAATTCATAAAGCCCTGCTAAGAATATAAAAGCTGTACTTCACAGGGCCTTAAAATCTTTGATATAAAGCATTCGGTGATGGAAGTATCAAGTGGCTGGAAGTTGGACCTGCTGAAAAAAAAAATCCTTGCTAAATTCGTGCAGATACATCAAGAAAAAACAAGAATGTCGTCTGTTCTGCTGGATCTATGGGTAGCTCACAAAAACGTTTGGATTTTGTAGCATATAGTTCAGAACAAACGTTCTGATCCTTTTATAGCCACATGTAATTATCAGCAATTACAGGGATACAACAATGTCTGCCACAGTGTGTTTATCTACTGATGGATTAAATGCATAGGTAATTTATGCTTTGGAGCTACAATAAACTGGAGCACAGGGTAGTGATGAAAGAATACTCATGATGCTTTTGATTGGTTTACCAACTGTGTCCAGCTACTAAGCAGATTTCAATGGTGTTTAACCCTTTTGCAGGGGTTAAACACATAAAGGCATGTAGTAGTGTAATACCAAAATGTTCTAGCACATTGGAGCATTTTACTATTGTGTCAATGTAAAGGGATGATAGAGTATCTTCTTTTTGCACTATTGCTTGCGTGTAAGTGTGTTTAACCCCTGCAACGGAATTAAACACCTAGTTAAAGGGATATTAAACAGTATGAGATTATAATAAAAAATGCTTTCATTATTTATTTTATCCCCATTTTCTGTCATTTAACTGTAAAAAAAAATGTTTTTCTAAATTCCACTGAGTTTCTACAAAATAATTGGTAGGGATGTGCATTTGTTGCTTTCATGTTGCAAAAAATGCTGTATATGGCCACAGACAATGGCATTTGGCTCTTTTCAGAGCTGGATTTCTTCATGTGAAAGTTAACACAAAGATCTGAATTTTCACATATCTTTGTGGTGTTGCACCTTTCACAAGACCTAATCCTACTCTGAAAAGAGCTGAATATGTAGGTCCTGACAGCCATATTCAGCATTCATTGCAACACAAAGTGACAAATGCAGAGCCCTAGTAAAGGGCGCCATGCTACGTACAACTACAGTAGTATGGTTACTGCTCGCCACGCTGTTGCTTTCCCTCTTTTCTTTGGCTGCGTTCGGGCAGCGCTCCAAGCGAACTGGAACTCGCTTGGAGCGTTTTTCTCACACTTGCAAGTGAGATGGCTGGCGTTTTCTGAGCGCTCTGGTGACGTAAGTCCCAGCGCTTCCAGTGTGCTGGAAAAGCTGGGACTTTTCAGAGCAAGCTCAGACGCTTGGAAACATGGCAGCCTCCACACACATGTTGCTGTGGAGGCTGCCATGTTATTTATACATATATAATATGATTTTTTGTGAGCTCTAAATAATGTAGCCCATTTCTTTTCACTTCATACGCTACGTATGAAGTGAAAAGAAATGGGCTACATTATTTAGAGCTCACAAAAAATCATATTATATATGTATATCACAAAGACCTGACGTTCAAGCATTATGTGTAATTATTCTGTATTTCCCGATCGTTGTGTGGGCGGGTTAAAGATGTGTTGGCGGGGTCCCGGAATTGCTGATTTTGATCCCCACCCCAGAGCCAAGAATGATTTCCCCAGTCTCTCTTCGCAAACATCGCAACTCTGACCCACCTCTATTCAGTGCAGGATAAGCTACAGGGGCTGAGCTGAGAGCAGCTGAATGGAGGTGGGTCAGAGTTCCGTTGTTTGCGAAGAGACTGGGTAACTCATTCTCGGCAGGCACTGGCAGCCCAGCAACAATCAAGGGAGCTTAGTAAAAACGTTCGCATGCGCAGTCCATTATTGTGCATGCGAACGTTTTTTCAAAGCTCCCTTGCTTGTGACGTCACCTAGCGCAACGTCATCGCTGGGAGTGAAGCGCTTCCACTAGCTCCTAAGCGCTGCCCGAACGCGGCCTTTGTAGCTTACTTCAAAGCTATTTTCATATTTTAACCCTTCAAAAAGGTTTGGTTAGTGAAGTTCTGCATCTTCACACTGGGTGCTGCCATCTTGTAATTTAATTGTTATTGTATCCAAAGTGATGCACATTCAAAGATCAATGATATTGTTATATTCTTGACAAGCCTTATTGTGCACTTCAGTTTTATGGGTAGACTTGATGGGTCTTTTGGTTCTTTTCTACCGTCAAATTCTATGTTTCAATACAGAGCATGGCTCTACATTTTTGCAGTAGCTGCATTTCTTTATATATATATTGTAACTTTTTAAACGTGTAACTCTTCTGCTTTCTATTGTGTGAGCTAATTTAAAGTGTCAAAAAGCCAGCAACATCATTTGCTTGTAAAAGTGCACTGCTTTTGTCCAAGATGCAACGATGTGTGCATATCAAGATGGCAGCTCCCATTGTAAAGATACAGAACTTGGGTTAAAATTCTGACCTCTGGGTTACAATAAGAGAACAACTTTAAAGAGGGCTGCAGGTAAAGGAGAGAAAAAAACAATAGTATGGTGAGTAGTAACATGTTGCTGTAGTTCAGAAATGTAATGTCCCTATAAGTTTCCCCTTGTTTATCCTGCTGAGGACGGATGAGGACAAATATAAAACAAGCAATAAAAAATACTGTAAAAAGGGGGGATGTGTGGGATAGCGCTGGAAAGCAAAAGAGATTATAAAAAATTTAGAAATAACAACCAATATGGTGTTTTGACATTCTAGTGAATACTGAGGGAGATATGAAATACAAATAAGTGTGTAGATAAAATAATTTATCTGTATAATTCCTGTATGAAAATGACAAGTGTGTGTGTCTAAAAAAAAAAAATCTAATTATATAGGTATTAAATATTTATTCTAATTAATTTAAGAAAAACATATAAAATGACACAAGATGCCGGCAATCAGAAGTGCTAGTTGTACAGCAGGGTTAGTTTCATTTTTCAACTATAATGGCCCTTTAAGCAATTTAAACACGGCAGCACCCATTACTTTATAGAAAATTAACATTTATACTTATATATTCAATATTTAAGAAAGTGATATAATTGCAAAAAATATATCTACATCTTATTCTAATGCTAATCTTTGCTTTTTATACATTGCTATGTCTAGCATGTATTTACTGTTTAATATTCCTTTAAAGTCAGCTCCAGAGCAGCAATGCAAAACTGGTAATTAGCCAATTGCAAGAAACAAATGTGTATAGCTGCCAATAAACAGCTAGCTCACAGTACTATAAACAAAGGATACCAAGAGAGTAAAAAAGTACATTTCATAAGACGTGAAAATAAGTCTCTTAAAATCAGGGTGTATTTTATTTAAATCAAATCAATTTAAATCACTAGTCAGTAAATCTTGATTTAAATAATCTACATAAAGGTTTAATTTTTAGAATAACTTTTCAGATTATTTTTCCAGTTATATCAGAAAAGACTTATTTAGTTGTACAGGCATACCTTGTTTTATTGCGCTTCGCAGATATTGCGTTTTTTTGTTTTACAAATTTAAGGTTTGTGGGAACCCTGCATCAAGCAAGTCTATTAGCACCAATTTTTCCAGCAGCATTCGCTTCCATCTCTGTGTCACATATTGGTAATTCTCGCAATATTTCAAACTTTTTCATTATTATATTTGCTATGGTGATCTGTGATCAATGATCTTTGATGATAATTAGCATCTTTTAGCAATAAAGTATTTTTTAACCCCTTAATGACATGTCGTACAGGGTACGCCATGCACAAACTGGTCATTAAAGACCGACATACCCTGTATTTTTAAAATTAGGGGTTTAAAGCGGCTGGAAGCGATCCTGATCGCTTTCAAGGTATTGCCGTGATGCCTCAATATTGAGGCATCACTGCAATACCTTTTTTGGCCATCGATGGTGCCGATCGTTGGTGGGTGGGAGCAGCTGCAGGGAGGTGGCTTTTGGCCCATTACTGGACTAGTTCCGGCAAGGTGGGCGGGAGAATGCGAGGGGGCTGGGGCGCACGGCTGACCAATCAATGCTGGATCTGTGGGAGAGGGGAAATATTGTTTGTAAAGGGATCTGGGAGGGGGGTACGAAATTGAGGGGGGCTGCTACACTACGGAAAAATGGGGTAAAATAATAAAAAAAGCACATTTGTTAAGAAATTAGGTACTGGCAGGCAGCTGCCAGTATCTAAAATGGCCACAAATAGAAAGAGGGGGGAGGTTAAGAGAGCTGTTTGGAGGGGGTCGTGGAGGTTGGGGGCTTAGGGGGGAACCTACACTGCATAAACTTTATTTAAAAAAAAAATGCTTTAAAAAAAAAAGAGGCTATTTTAGTACTGGCAGACTTTCTGTCAGTACTTAAAGGGACCCTAAAAACCTTATGTTTTCATGTAATTATTTTTTTTTTAATCTTTTTTTTTTTTAGTTTATAACATTATTTGTTTCTTCATGTTTTTATCTAGCCTCTGTTAAATTATTTTGTATTCTCAATGTTACTCCTAAACCACCGCCTACTGAATGCGGTGGTAGCCGCCATGTTGTAACGCACGTATGTGATAACATATAGACTCAATGTGCACTCCCTTCTTCACTACCGCGCATGCGCATACAAAGTAAAGTCTTTGCCGCTTCTATGAAGCTCGTTCTCATTAACTTTGTGAACGAGCTTCATAGATTTAGTTGTTTCAATTGCAGCCGTTTTCACTGAATGACAGCTGTGTGAAAGGACCGGCTTGTCAGTGCTCAGTGATTATTGTTATTCAGTTTCTCATGCTGCAAAGCTCAAACTCGGTTGTCCTGTGCCGGCTCTAGGTGACATCATTGAGGTGCGTGTGCACTGTGGTAGGCCATTGTTCCTGCAGTGCTTTATTGAGGGAAGGTGTGGGAAGCTCAGCGTGGAGTGGACATACACAGCCTTGGCAGCCAATCGCTAAGCCCTCTGTGCAAGGTAATTTTGAACCCACATTATCACACTTGTGGTGATTCACAGGCACCGCTAGTTATTTAAACTTTACCACCAAGTACTGTAATATATCACACCTCTCTACGTTGCTAACTGCATGGAACAGCCTCTTGCCACTTCCTCCAGTCCATATGCCTTGGCACCCACTTACCTCTTCCTTATCTCACATTTTCTGCTAACCATCCACAACCAGGTAGTATGGAAAGAAAAAAAACGAACCGCTTACATAAATCGGCCCGTGGGCCACATGTTGGACACTAAATGTTGAAAAATACAAAACTTCCCAAAAAACTTGTATAACCTGTAATTACTAAAAAAAAAATGCTCAGTACAATGAGGGAAATAACTGGTCACATCAGAAGCTGGGTATGAGGGCAGTATAACTGCAAAGGAAGTTTTTTGGGAAGTTTTGTATTTTTCAACATTTACTGTCCAACATGTAGCTCGCGGGCCGATTTATGTCGGCGGTTCGTTTTTTTTCTTTCCATACTACCTGGTTGTGGATGGTTAGCAGAAAATGTGAGATAAGGAAGAGGTAAGTGGGTGCCAAGGCATATGGACTGGAGGAAGTGGCAAGAGGCTGTTCCATGCAGTTAGCAACGTAGAGAGGTGTGATATATGACAGTACTTGGTGGTAAAGTTTAAATAACTAGCGGTGCCTGTGAATCACCACAAGTGTGATAATGTGGGTTTAAAATTACCTTGCAAAGAGGGCTTAGCGATTGGCTGCCAAGGCTGTGTATGTCCACTCCACGCTGAGCTTCCCACACCTTCCCTCAATAAAGCACTGCAGGAACAATGGCCTACCACAGTGCACACGCACCTCAATGATGTCACCTTTTTTTAAAAAAATGGTTTGGAAAATAGCAAAGGGCTACTTGTATTTATTGCCCTATAACTTGCAAAGAACATGTAAACATTGGGTATTTCTAAACTCAGGACAAAATGTAGAAACTATCTAGCATGGTTGTTTTTTGGTGGTTGTAGATGTGTAACAGATTTTGGGGGTCAAAGTTAGAAAAAGTGTTTCGCCCCCCCCCCCCCCATTTTTTTCATCATATTTTATAATTTTTTTAATAGTAACTTATAAGATATGATGAAAATAATGGTATTTTTAAAAAGTCTATTTAATGGAGAAAAACGGTATATAATATGTGTGGGTACAGTAGATGAGTAAGAGGAAAATTACTGCTAAACACAAACACCTCAGAAATGTAAAACTAGCCCTGAAATTGAAAAATGGCCTTGTCCTTAAAGTGAATGTAAATTTTAATGCCAAAGTGCCCGGTTTTTAAATATTCGATTAAAAACAGGGGCACTTTAATTCATCAAAATTTACATTTCACTCCTGTTGTGAAAAAAAACTTACCTTTTAAACTTGACATCGCCTCCGGTCGTCGCAAGCCATTTCTGATGTCAGAAATGATGGATAGGTCATCCTCCAATCACGGCTTGCCCCCCTGGGGAATCCGTGTCTGATTCAACGCATTGGAGGAAGCCGGATTCCTCATTTTAGACCCAGGAAGAGGCTTTGCAACGGGTGGAGGAAGCTGGAGCTGCTGTCAAGATTTAAAGGCAAGTTGTTTTTTTTTTCACAACAGGAGTGAAATGTAAATATTGATGAATTAAAGTGCCCCTGTTGTTTTAATCGGGCACTTTAGCATCAAAATTTACATTCACTTTAAGGGGTTAATTGAGGTATGTACATAGTTTTTTTTTAAAAAACATAATGCTATTGCACACTTTTTATAGACTACAGTATAGTGTAAATATAACTGTTATATGTACTGGAAACAAAAATATTAGTGTGACTCACTTTATTGCTGTGGTCTGGAACCAAACCTGCCATATCTCCGAGGTATGCCTATATGTATCATTAGAAATACATAAATAATTATGAAATTTTTGGGAGGTGAACTATCTCCAGTTTAATAGGTTAATCATTCATATTTGATCAACCGTCAGCTGTACTTTTCTGGAAGGAGACTAATAAAGATTAAAGGGACATGAAACACAATCATGATTCAGATAGGGTATATTATTAAACAACATTCTATTTTACTTCTATTGTCAATTTTCTTGGTATCCTTTATTAAAGAAGCAGCAATGCCGCTATTGGGAACTAGCTGAACACAGCGGTAAGCCAGTGACAAATCGTATATGTGCAGTCAGCAGCTAGCTCCTAGCTCCTGAGTCTACCTAGGTATGCTTTTCAACAAAGGATACCAAGAGAACTGAGCAAATTAGTTAAAAGACGAAAATGGCAAGATGTTTAACATTTTATGCTTTATCTGAATAATGAAAGAAAAATTGGGTTTCATGTCCCTTTTAATAACAATTTAAAAAACTTTTATTAACTAAAACAATAACATGTTTCGCTGCTTGCCCCTCCCTTCTCACACTTAGGCCCTTGTGCAGATTTTTTTCACTCCAAACAATATTATATTCATTGAGTTTCTTGAAACCTTGTTAGGGGTTGAATCTGTGTATAAAGAATGGCAGGGGAGCAATGGGATTAAAGGGACAAAGTTAAAATTAATCTTTCATGATTTAGATAGAACATGTCATTTTAAACAACTTTACAATGTACTTTATGTTCTCATTTTTCTTCATTCTCTTAGTATCCTTTGTTGAAAGCATACCCATGTATGCTCAGAAGCAGCAGTGCACTACTGGGAGCTAGATGCTGATTTGTTCTGCAAATATATGCCTCTTGTCATTGGCTCACCCAGTATGTTTAGCTAGAACCCAGTAGTCTGTTGCTTGTCCTTCTATAAAGGATACCAAGACAATGAAGCAAATTTGATAATAAAAGTAAATTGATAAGTTGTTTAAAATTGAACGCTCTAAAAATCTAATTCTTATTTTGGGATAATTAGACTTTTGATTATAATGTATCTTAAAGGGACAGTAAAGTTAAAATTAAACTTTGAAATAATATTTTTTATTAAACAATATCGGTAAGTGTACAGTTGTTTGAAAGAAAAATATAAGCATTTCGAAAAGATTGTACATCATTTAGTCTATATGTGCTTTTAGACTTTCTTCATATAGAAAAAGGAATGTCCTTGCAAAAGTCCTTGGTTTACTGTAACACATCCGAAAGTAACAGAATGGGAGACTTTTCTTGGGATTGGTTAAAGTTCGTCTCAACTAGTTGGTTATCAGTGTACAGAAATGTGATAGGCGGATCCCATAACAAATAGAAGAGTAGAAAAAATGTTTCATTTAAAAGGTACATGGGCACCAAGGCGAGGTAGGGAAAGGTAAAGAAACTGTCTTACGCGTTTGGGTAACTTTCGTTTGGTATAAAGTTATGTGACACCTGTTAGAACATATGGTCTATGATTACGGCTAAGCAGTCCCGAAACGCATAAGACCGTTTCTTTACCTTTCCCTACCTCCCCTTGGTGCCCATGTACCTTTTAAATGATTAATTAAAGCCTTTTTTTATTTTGAGTTGGTGGTGTTCTGTGGATTATTTTTGCTATATTTACATGGAGAGAGAGGAGCCCTCCAATCCGTTTTACCATTCTTCCCTGGCTGAGGGTACCTGTCTCGTTCCCTGGATTAAGTGAATCAGGAGTAGGCGTAATTAGCAGTGTAAGCCAACCACTATGAGTGGATGATGTCACCCGGAAGCGACGATCGCATGTGTTGAGAGGCACAACGCTGTTTGCGGAGGATCGTACAGATCAGGACCGGAGCACACCGGAGTGTAAGGGATAGGGCTAACGAGTGTCCGTGATCCCACACCGGTTGAAGTGGCCAGTAGAATTCCTGTGGTCTTCCTTGGAGCGATGAGTCAGGTTCAGTGATAAGCTGCATGCCAAGAATCTCTTTTTCACGCTATTTACCATGTGTGACTGTGATTGGGATAGTGTGTGTTTACCCGGCTTTTCACCTTACATGTGGAGTAACTTTGTATTTTCTAGAAAAAAATGTTTTTCTCTCTCCCTTTATTCCTAACCAACAGGGCTAGAAATAATCAAACAATAAATAACAATATCAATAATAACAGTAATTTCCATGTAACGATCTCTGTGTATGAATTGGTAATAGGTGCTACCTATTTGTGCTTGAGGACACTAAGTGGCCCCTTTGTGTCTTGTTATATGTAGAAAATTAAGAGGGGTGGACATTTGCATAAAAAAAACCCACCAAAACTCAGTGATCCTACATTAGTAGTGACTGGTGCAGAGGCCTCAAGGCACAAGTGGTTGAGATGTTTGTGTAGGTCTGGTGTACCATAAGTACATTAAATCTGCATACGTATCTAGCGTGTTTGTGAGTAGGTAGTGGTATCTTTCTAACTTAAGATTGGTGTTTATTTCTTGGATCCACATTTGCAGAGTTGGGGGAGTTTCTTTTTTCCATGCTTGGGGGATAAGTTGGTGTGCACTGTATTAGAATTTGTAGTAATTTAGCATGTAGTTTAGACTTGAGTTTAGGGTATCTGTGAAACAAGAAAATTACTGGGTCAATCTAGAGGAGTTCCTAGAGTACATTGTGTATAGGATATGATTGAGGCCCAGAATGGTTGAATCTTTGGACAAGCCCACCAAATGTGAAACATTGGAGCAAAGTCTCCAGCAGAGGTTGGAGGAATTTGGATAAATATATTTAAGTCTTTGTGGGGTAAGGTACCATTTGGTTTGTAGTTTAATATTCGTCTCTAGTAATTTCGCTGACTTTTTTTTTTTTTTTTATAGAGGAGAATATTGAGTTCCACTCCACTGCTGGGATCAAGAAAAGTAAGTCACAATCCCACGACCTAGTATAAGTCGGTCTCATTATGTGTGTTCAGTAGTTTATAAGACAGGGAAATAGCGTGGTGGACCGGCGATGAAGAAGTACATAATTTCTCGAACTTGGTGTATTGTCTTGTTAGGCTATCTTTATGTTTGGTTTGAAGTAAGTGGTTTAGCTGCAAGTATCTAAACCAGTGTGTGAAGAACCCTTCTCCTAGATGTTGAATCAATTGTTTATCTAGCAACTTGCCCTCTTCCACTAGGGTGTATGTGGGCAAGAGTAGGTGTATGTCTTTAATACCAGTCGGGGTATAGGAGAGGCCTGGTTGAAAATTGGTGTTTCCTAGGGTGGGCGTGAGTGGAGAGGGTATGGATGAAAGGTTCGGATGCGTTTTAACTATGTTCGCCCAGACTTTATAAGTTTCTTAGATTATGGGGATATTGGGGTGCTTTGTGTTATCTTGACAAATTTCCATCCAACAGGAGGACCCAAGATGGGGATAATTTGAAAGATCATGTTCTAGTTGTACCCATTGCTTATTGTAATGTTCCTCATAGAAGCACCAGTCTATGATTCTAGAAAGGAAAACAGCGTTTCGGTAGTTTTGAATATTTGGGACTCCCAGACCTCCCGCTAGGGGGTCTCTATATATTGTAGATTTGCCAATTCTCGGTTGTTTGGTTTTCCAAATATAGGAGTTGATGATAGATTGTAATTTTGGAATCATGTAGTTAGGAAGAGGGATAGGGACAGTTTGTAAGACATATACAATTTTGGGAGTAGTGTCATTTTTGCTGCCCCAATCCTCCCCAACCATGAGATAGGTGTAATGGTCCATTGCTCCACACTTGTGGCTATATGAGATGTGTTTCATAGTTCAATTTAACTAAGTCTGTCAAGTTTGGGGATAGGTGAATACCTAGGTACTTTAGAGAATGCGAACTGAAGGAGAATGGCGCGACCAAGGAAATAGATTTTAAGTCTTCTTGTGCTACGTGTATTGAAAGGATGTCTGATTTTCCAAAATTTATAGAAAAATTAGATTTAGAACTGTATGTTGTGAGAATGGAGTGGGCTGTTGCCAGGGATCCTAATGGGTTTGTGAGAGTCATGAGGAGGTAATCAGCGAATAACGCTAATTTGTATTCTGAGATTTTGATTTTTATGCCTTTTAACATACTGGGATACACGTAAGACAGTAGCCAGCACTTCCATAGAAAGTACAAACAAGAGGGGCGAAAGGGGGCACCCCTGCCTGGTACCATTGTGTATAGGGAAGGAGTCTGATAGTAGGCTGTTAACTTTGATCCTGGCGGAGGGTGTCGTGTATAGTGATTTTGGATATGAATTCTGAGACAAATTTGTGGAGGGTGCAAGTTAGAAAAATCCAGTCTAGGGGGTCAAACGCCTTTTCAGCGTCTGTTGAGATGAAGTGTCAGATTTTATGCTAATAAGTATATTGTAGCAGATGTGGGGCCTTGACATTGTTGTCCTTAGCCTCTCTTTGTGGTAAAAAGCCTGTCTGGTCATGATGTATTAGATGGGGAAGAAAGTCGTTGAGTCTGTTGGCCAGTATCTTACAATATAGCTTTACGTCGACATTAAGTAAAGAGAGAGGTCTAAAATTGGAGGGAGTTCAGTCGATTTGCCTGGTTTAGGGAGGACCGTTATATTTGCTGCTAGCATACTGGGTGGAAACATATGATCTGGATCTATATGGTTGAATAATTTTAGGAGATGTGGAGAAAGTAGATGTTTTAAATTGTTTATAATAAAAATTGCTATACCCATCTGGACCTGGGCTCTTTTCCTGTTTGAGTGACTTAATGACTAACTCTAGCTCTTGGAGGGTGATAGGTTGGCTTAGGGATTGGTATTGATCAGGATGAACTTGAGGAAGTTGTATCTTGGCTAGGTATTTCTCACATTCCTGCCTATGACTCTCCTTATCACGGTTGGGAAATAGATTGTACAGCCTTGTATAGTAATGACAAAATTCTTTGGCTATTTTTTGTGAGTTTGTTGTTTTTGTTGAGTCAGTAGTTGACAAGGAATGTATGTAAGTTGAGGTTATTTTGTGCCTGAGGGCTCTCGCCAGCAGTTTACCTGGCTTATTACCTTGTATGTGATATTTTAGACGCAAAAAAAGCTGTATTTTGAGCTTTGATGTCCAAAAACTCATTAAGTTGCTGTCTGGTTTGATCTAGATTTTGTTGAGTTGTCAGGTCTGTCGGAATGTCTTTTGTGGGTATTGTCTAAATTTGCTATTGCCTGGGTCAATGTTATGTATTTTTGCCTTTCTTGCTTGTTTTTTAAAGCCTTGTGTTTCATCAGGATTCCCCGTAAAACACATTTGTGGGCCTCCCAAGTAGTAATGGGTGATGTGTCTACTGATACATTAAAGGTGAAATACTCTTGTAGTGCTCGTTCTACGTCTATTCTAATCAGAGGGTCTAATAATATTTCATCCAACCTCCATTGGAACGTGCGTATTGGTATAGAAGGCTATGTGAAGGAGCTACTAACAGCTGAGTGGTCTGACCAACTAATAGGGATGATACGTAAATATTTAAGGTTTAGTAAGGAAAGATTGTCTGCCATTATGTAGTCAATCCTGGAGTAGGATTTATTGAGGTTTGAAAAAAAGGTGTAATCTTGTTTATAAGGGTGAAGGTGTCTCTGAGTGTCATGAAGAGTTAGCAGTGAGAGGTTATTCCAAAGTGTATGTAGTATATTAGTAGGAAGCTTTAAGTGTGAGTTGGAGCTGTCTACTGTGGGATTCAAAGGGATATTAAAGTCTCCTGCCAGTATTAGTGGACCCTTTAAGTATCCGAGTATGGAGTTTGTTGTTCGTTGGAAAAAGGGTGCTTGGTTCGTGTTTGGAGCATAAATATTAACTAGAGTTATTGGTTTTCCATAAAGGAGGCTTAAATATCTACCCTCTTTGTCTTGGTCCCTATGGAGGAGTTCAAATGGTGTTGATTTATGGGAAGAGTATGCTTACTCCATTTGTTTTTTTCCTGGGATTACTACTGTGAAGTGAGTGGGATAGTTGGATGAAAAATACTTAGGCTCATTAGTCTGTTTAAAGTGAGTTTCTTGTAAGAACAAGGTATCTCCATTTTTGTGGTTTGTCATGGAATGCCTTTGACCTCTTAAAAGGGGGAATTAAGGCCATTCGTGTTAATGGTTATGATAGTAAACATTTGATCTTTCTTTTGGGCTGTCATGGTAGGTATTACCTTGTGAATGTGGTAGAGATCTTTGGTTTGACTGTGCATTGATGGATGCAACATAATCTAAGCAACACCATTAGGGACATTACATGGAATAATAATAAGGTTAAAACATTAGTAAACAAAACATTTTTAAACAAAACAGTTGTTAAACTAAAGTGAGCTAACGTGTGCTCCCCCCTCAACATTAGGGAAGAGCACCTCACGTTCAATTAATGGTTTGATCATAAAACTATTCTTTTAGCTCTTGAGAATTCAATAGGGGGCTAACGGTGCCCCAGAGGCTGCTATTGATTATGATCATTGAAGACCCAGTAGCCATAAAGAATTACTCGCCTTTTAAGTCCTTCGGACTTAAAAATGGATACACAACTGGTGTGTGCCCTAAACTTTTAGAGTCCCTGAAAAAGGAAGAGAAGAGATGCAAAACATTTAAAACAGGATTGATCTCACCCATTTTCTACAGTGGTGGCTGTTTGTTTTTTCAGTCTTTTGGACTCTGCAGTTTGCCATGGTGATCTTTGAGGTCTGGGAGCTGTATAAGATGAAATGTCTTTCTGACTGGAGGAAGCAAGTGGTACATTATTGCTGCGTGGAAGGTGTAAGTTCAGTTCCTTGCAGAACTCCTCAATGTCTCCTGGGCTAGGGCAGGTCTTCCTTTGACCTTCCCATGTGAGCTGAACTTGACATGGGAATCCCCCCCTTTTAGGGATATTGCTCTGACGAAGTAGAGTTGTGAGAGGTGCAAATTCCCTTCTTCTTTGCAGGTTTCTAGTTGAAAGGTCAGCATGTATGATATGTTGTTCCTTGGAAGGTAAGGGGTGATGATGATCTGGCTAATTTCATGATTTCCTCTTTCTGTTGGTACTCCTGAAATTATAATATCACATCTCTGGGCGGTTGTCCATCTTTTGGTTTGGGCCTCAGGGCCCTGTAAAATCTATCTAGGGCAATTGGTGCCGAGCTTGATGTGCCTTTTAGTTGCTTAAAGAGATCTTGAAGGTATGCATGGAGGACTTCTGTGCTGGTACTTTCAGGGATTCCCCTGATTCTTATGTTTTGTCTTCGGCTTCTATTTTCGATGTCCTCCAGCTTGTCTTGCAATTGATCTATGACATTGTTTTGTGCCTGTACATTTTGTTGTAGTGATGCCAGCTTTGATTGGTACGACTCTGATTCCTCTTCAAGGAATTCCATCCTGTCACCTATCTCATGTATTTCTTTGTGAAGTTCAGAGATCTCCTCCTTGATGCAGGACTTAACCTGTGTGATTAGATTGGTGAAATCTTGTTTTGACGGCAGTGTTGTCAGAAAAGCTTGTGTTACTTGCAGTGTATCAGGAGTCAGAGTGTCTGTTGATGTTTGTAGCTGAGGAGCATGTTCTGCTACATCTTGACTTGACATCGGTGATGCAGAGCTTTCAAGAGGTTTGAAAAAGTTATTCATGGAAGCAGTGGTGCTATGGTGATTTTTATGCCCCCTTTCCGACCTGGTTTGTTTCCTCTGCGACATTTTCTTTTGAGGGTGTTGTGTTTTCTCTCCTCCACTTCTTAAAGAGAATAGTAGTTTTGGGTATTCAGTAGCTTAAGGTAGGATTGTGGTCCTCTTAGTATATTTGGAGTATTGTCCGCGGACTTGCTGTATTGACCCTGCTGCTATTGTAGGTTAGGCTGCTTCTTTGTATTTATATAGCTCTCTAGTGGAGCTTCTTAGGATAGTGTATGAAGGTGAAGCAGCTTAAGTGGTCTTTTGGGCTGACCTGGTGGTACTATATATATATGCAGTCAGTTCTTATGCTTTATGCCCAGGCAGGTGTTGTTTGCAGGGTGAAGAAGATTGTAGCTCACCTCATGTTATAGTAAAAAGTCTCTACATATGGATTTATTTGCAAGTTTGCACATGTGGCTAACAATGGTAAGTAGAGGTATTTTAGTAAGCTGGCATAGTGAATCTTTACATTGCTGTTCCTTGAGATAATGGCAGATTAAGTTCTTATGCACCAATCCCCTGGTTAGAGTCCTAGTAATATGCAGATGTTTTAGTCAAAAGTATTGAATATAGAGTAAAAAAAAAAAATGTCTCTTACTGTATAAGGATTGCAGGCTTGTAGGCTCCCAGCAATATTGATGTGGATGTAATCCAGATCCAGTGAAGGCCGCAGTAGGCCGGAAAGAACCCGGGTGCCTTGGAGGGTTATAGCTTCTTCCCCATCTGAAGATTAAGCCATGGATGGTGCTTTAAAACGTTTTCTCGTAGTTCCGGAGTAGGCCGGGGACTGTAGTAGCTGGTGGAGGCCGGCTTTTGTGCCCCAAACCTGGCGAAATTGATTGTCCAGCCTTAAGGGTTATGCATCCCTGTTTTGGTGGTGCTAGCAGGTCTTTTTAGCAGGTGTCTGGGGCAATCCTTTGGAGCTCACTTAAAGTGCAGCCATTTCCCAAACGGCCGGCTCCACCACCCGTTAAAATTTAAACTTTAATGATTCAGATAGAACATGCAATTTCAACTTTCTAATTCACTTCCATTATCAAATGTGCTTTGCTCTCTTGGTGTCCTTTGATGAAGAGTAAATCTAGGTAGGGTGAAAGGAGCTCAGGAGCATGCACGTGTCTTTTTGACAGTCTATGACAGCAGTGTTTACAACAGTATATAACTGCTATAAAAAAATATTGCAAATACTGCTGCCACGTGGTTAAAGACACATGCATGCTCCTGAGCTCAGCTAGGATTACATTTTTAATAAAGGATACAAAAAGAACTACTCAAAATTGATAATAGAAGTGCATTGGAAAGTTGTTTAAAACTTCATGATCTCTCCAATCCATTTGTTTAATTTTGACTTTCCTGTTCCTTTTAAATAGAAAACTCTTTAGATAGATTTTTAATTAAAGTGCCATAAAACATGCTGAGATCTGTGCATATCCTAAAAGGGCTAAGTAAAAATAGTTTGCTTATAACAATGTTTAAAAAGTGCTGGCAAGTATTTTTTGTTTTTTAAATAAGCAAAATTACTTACATAGCCATGCTATCTGAAGTAGTCTAACCCCCCATCAGTGTTTAGCATCAGAAACACAGGCATTGTATTTCAACTGAGTTCACAGCAGCTTATTTGCTTCTAGGCATGCTCCAGCAGATAATTAGTGTTAAAGTCTTGCATTCTACCCTATCAATGGTGGATATATATGCAGCCATAAAAGGAATTGTGTGGGGGGGGAGTTAGAGCTGTACAATTCGGAAACTTAGAAAGGGTTAATGGCGAGGCACTGCAGTATAAATTTGCATGTAAAGTAATTAAAGTACATATTATATTATGTCTCTATCCCAACTTATTTGTCCCTTTTTTTAACTAGCATTTTATTTTTAAAAAATAAATAAATCCTATTTAAATGAAATATAAATCTAATTTTAATTAAAAAATTGATTTAAAAGGTTGTTAAACCAACTTTCCAATTTACTTCTAGTATCAAATTTCCTTCACTCTCTTGGTATCTTTTGTTGAAGGAGCAGCAATACACTACTGGTAGCTGGCTGAATACATCTGTGAATGACAAGAGGTATATATATGTGCAGCCACCAATCAGCTGCTAACTCCCAGTAAGTGCATTGCTGCTCCAGAGTATACATAGGTATTGTCTTTAAAGTGATGGTCAAGTATGACTAACTACATCTTGCGATCCTAATGTAACTAGCAAAATAATGTGACTTTCATTCATCATTTCGCCATATTCATTCTAGTTTGTGCGCTATCTTATATTATTTTCCTACCTTACTAATATCCATCCTCCTCCCGTCGATTGTCCGCCATTGTTTTTTCTGCCGTCACGTGTTTTTATTATCCAATTACAGTACAGGCCACTCGGGGAATCAGCTCTAAGTAAAAACACCCTTATTCAATTCTGCGCATGCCCTAGCTCCGTAACCGCGGTGAGACAGAGATTAGGATGCGATTACGGAGCTAGGGCATGCGCAGAATTGAATAAGGGTGTTTTTACTTAGAGCTGATTCCCCGAGTGGCCTGTACTGTAATTGGATAATAAAAACACGTGACGGCAGAAAAAACAATGGCGGACAATCGACGGGAGGAGGATGGATATTAGTAAGGTAGGAAAATAATATAAGATAGCGCACAAACTAGAATGAATATGGCGAAATGATGAATGAAAGTCACATTATTTTGCTAGTTACATTAGGATCGCAAGATGTAGTTAGTCATACTTGACCATCACTTTAAGGATACCAAGAGAATTAAAAGCAAATTAGTTAATAGAAGTAAAGTTGTTTAAAATAACATTCTCTATCTGAATTATTAACTTTTTATTTTGACTTTATTGTTCTTTTAAATAAAAAAAAAATTGCATTTAAATTAAATAAATCTCATTTAAATTAAATTTAAAAAAAAAAAAATCAGATTTATTTATTTTAAATAATTGATTTCTGTCTCCCCAAAAATTGCAAGGGATATGCCCCTGGACTGCCGCAAAAGTATTTAGCAGGCGGCCAATAGCTATTTTTGGATTTCAGACATGGGTGTAGACAGTGGCAGAAATCCTGGCAATGCAGGCCCTTAGGGGCCCGCCGCCTGTCCAGCTTTTCAGGGCCACCTCACCTGCCACTGCACTGTTTGTTCCTGGCAGATTGCTTCTCTTTTTGTATGAATGAATGTTTAAAGTATTTGGATTGCATGTTTCCTTGTTTGTTTTCCTCTTTCTGTGTACATTTATCAGAATTTATCAAAAAAAGAGACCCTATATATTTTCTTCTATAAGGTACGACGAGTCCACGGATTCATCCTTTACTTGTGAGATATTATCCTCCTGCTAACAGGAAGTGTCAAAGAGCACCACAGCAGAGCTGTCTATATAGCTCCACCCCCCAGTCATTCTCTTTGCCTACTCTAAGTACTAGGAAAGGTAAAGTGAAAGAGGTGATAAAATTTTTTATCATAAGATATGGCGTAAATATCTTTATTTGTGCGAATCCAAAGGCTACTCATGGAGTAAGATCAGGATTCCTAGGATTTTGTCCTTTCTCCAAGAAGGATTGGAGAAGGGGCTATTAGCTAGTTCCTTAAAGGGACAGATATCTGCCTTATCAATTCTACTGCACAAGCGTCTGGCAGATGTTCCAGACGTTCAGTCGTTCTGTCAGGCTTTAGTTAGAATCAAGCCTGTGTTTAAACCTGTTGCTCCGCCATGGAGTTTCAATTTAGTTCTTAAAATTCTTCAAGGGGTTCCGTTTGAACCTATGCATTCCATAGATATTAAACTTCTATCTTGGAAAGTTCTGTTTTTTAGTTGCTATCTCTTCGGCTCGAAGAGTTTCTGAATTATCTGCATTGCAATGTGACTCGCCTTATCTTGTTTTCCATGCTGATAAAGTGGTTTTGCGTACCAAACCTGGATTCCTTCCTAAAATTGTTGTTCCTTCTCTGTGTCCTAATCCTTCCTCTAAGAAGGAGCGTCTGTTGCACAACTTGGACGTGGTTCGTGCTTTGAAGTTTTACTTGCAAGCAACCAAAGATTTCCGTCAAACATCTTCTTTGTTTGTTGTCTATTCTGGAAAACGTAGAGGTCAAAAGGCTACGGCTACCTCTCTTTCTTTTTGGCTGGAAAGCATCATCTGTTTGGCATACGAGACTGCTGGACAGCAGCCTCCTGAAAGGATTACAGCTCACTCTACTAGAGCTGTGGCTTCCACATGGGCTTTTAAAAATGATGCTTCGGTTGAACATATTTGTAAGGCTGCGACTTGGTCTTCGCTTCATACCTTTTCCAAATTTTACAAATTTGATACTTTAGCTTCTTCGGAGGCTATTTTTGGGAGAAAAGTTCTTCGAGCAGTGGTGCCTTCTGTTTAACCATCTGTCTTGTCCCTCCCATTCATCCGTGTCCTGTAGCTTTGGTATTGTATCCCACAAGTAAAGGATGAATCCGTGGACTCGTCGTACCTTATAGAAGAAAAGTAAATTTATGCTTACCTGATTGATTTCTTCTATGGTATGACGAGTCCACGGCCCGCCCTGTCATTATAAGACAGATTATATTTTTTGATTTTAAACTTCAGTCACCTCTGCACATTGTAATTTCTCCTTTTTCTTCCTGTACCTTCGTTCGAATGACTGGGGAGGAGCTATATAGACAGCTCTGCTGTGGTGCTCTTTGCCACTTCCTGTTAGCAGGAGGATAATATCCCACAAGTAAAGGATGAATCCGTGGACTCGTCGTACCATAGAAGAAATCAATTTATCAGGTAAGCATAAATTTTACTTTTTTTATTATTTGCCATTGGTCTTACATGTTGCAGATGCTAAAACACATTTTAAACTGCTGTGTGTTTTCAGTATTGCAGTATATGGAGCTGCTAAGTATTATATTCAGTATTTTAAAAACATTTTTAAGTACACCTTTTGCACCTTCTCTGGTTGCAAGTTTACTGTTGTAACCAGTTGTATTCTGCTGCAGGCATTTTGTTTTCTTTGACAGTTGGTGATACACCCAGACAGATGCTGTACAACCCGCCCACTGAATCTAATCAGGGTAAGCTTCTGCACTCTGCTTTAGCATCTCTGGCAGCACCTTGACATGCATTACATATGCAACAGGCAAGCTAAAGCAGTCTGCAGGAGACCATTCTGTATAAAATCATTGTGGTGGCCAATATGACATCTGATTGGTTGTACTGCCTGTCAAAGATGATACATTACTTCTGCATTAATATAGGCAAATTCAAAATATATCTGCAATTGGATATAAAGAGCACAGTTATACAGGGTGCATTTGTTCCTTCTTGCTCCCCCCTCTTCAGCCACCCATGGCTGCAGCAGTTGGTAGCCGGTCAGAACAGTAAATATGCACCCAGTGGCCATGAAAGAAAGGAGTGCTTAGGAATTAGTTTCTTCTGTGTAATGAATGCTGCAAAGCCATTGCAGTTTAAAAAAAAATAGAAAGGTTTTATTGTAAGGTGTGTTGCTTTGCTTTTTAAATAATGCTTGCCTCACAACGTAGTAAGCAAAAAACTTTACATTATTTTATTTCAGTAGCATCAGCCGCAGGGCAGAGCTAGCATACTATATGCATTATTGTTAAGTGATAACAAATAGTTTTATAACTGTGTCTCAAGTCATGGTTACAATTTTCAAACATCTTAAATTTATCATCCCAGTCCTATTAATGTAATCACTTTTGGGTATAACACATGGAATGTATTCTTGACAAATTATATTTATTATTTCTCCTTATTTAAGTACAGCTAGGCAACCTTGGAAGTATTGGACTACAATATTATGGCTAAGCTATATCAGACATACCTCTCAGGTATGCCATGATCTTACCACCCATGATATCTTGGTGCAGTGTTGTGGTAGACTATTTTGATCTCAGTTTGGGGTTAGGTTTAGAGTTTGGAGTTGGGTTAAAGGGACAATGTACTCAGGCAAACGTGATAAAGGTCCATTGTGTTTGAAGCTGATACAGGAACACCCTTTAAAAAACGGTGGACTTTTTCTCTCCCTCATCCCACATTGGGAGTTTAAAGTTATAGTAAATCCTTGCATTAGTGAAATGCTAGGATTTACCAGTGGAACAAATAAAGGGGACTTTCAGTTATGAGGTATAAAATACTTCATTTTGAAAGTTCCTTTATTTGTGTGACGCGTTCTCTGCGCTGAGCACCTCAGACCGCCCGCAGAAGAATGCTTTTTTCTCCAACATTGGTGTGTCCGGTCCACGGCGTCATCCTTACTTGTGGGATATTCTCTTCCCCAACAGGAAATGGCAAAGAGTCCCAGCAAAGCTGGTCACATGATCCCTCCTAGGCTCCGCCCACCCCAGTCATTCTCTTTGCCGTTGCACAGGCAGCATCTCCACGGAGATGGTTAAGAGTTTTTTGGTGTTTAAATGTAGTTTTATTCTTCTATCAAGTGTTTGTTATTTTAAAATAGTGCTGGTATGTACTATTTACTCTGAAACAGAAAAGGATGAAGATTTCTGTTTGTAAGAGGAAGATGATTTTAGCAGACAGTAACTAAAATCGATTGCTGTTTCCACACAGGACTGTTGAGATGAAGTAACTTCAGTTGGGGGAAACAGTTAGCAGTCTTTTCTGCTTAAGGTATGACTAGCCATATTTCTAACAAGACCATGTAATGCTGGAAGGCTGTCATTTCCCCTCATGGGGACCGGTAAGCCATTTTCTTAGTTAAACATAAAAGAATAAAGGGCTTAAAAACTGGTAGACATTTTTCTGGGCTAAAACAATTGCTTTACTAGGCATATTATGCAGATTCTAACTAATTATTGGTATTATAATCTTGGGGAACATTTAGAAAAACGGCAGGCACTATGTTGGACACCTTTTTCAGATGGGGGCCTTTCTAGTTATAGACAGAGCCTCATTCTGGGACTGTATAGGGGTTAAATGTAAAAATGGCTCCGGTTCCGTTAATTTAAGGGTTAAAGATCTGAAATTTGGTGTGCAATACTTTTAAGGCTTTAAGACACTGTGGTGAAATTTTGGTGAACTTTGAACAATTCCTTCATACTTTTTCACATATTCAGTAATAAAGTGTTTTCAGTTTGAAATTTAAAGTGACAGTAACGGTTTTATTTTAAAACGTTTTTTGTGCTTTGTTGACAAGTTTAAGCCTGTTTAACTTGTCTGTACCATCAGATAAGCTATGTTCTATATGTATGAAAGCCAATGTGTCTCCCCATTTAAATTTATGTGATAATTGTGCCATAGTGTCCAAACAAAGTAAGGACAGTAATGCAACAGATAATGATATTGCCCAAGATGATTCCTCAAATGAGGGGAGTAAACATACTACATCATCCCCTACTGTGTCTACACCAGTTATGCCCACACAGGAGGCCCCTAGTACATCTAGTGCGCCAATACTTATTACCATGCAACAATTAACTGCTGTAATGGATAACTCTATAGCAAATCTTTTATCCAAAATGCCTACTTATCAGAGAAAGCGCGATTGCTCTGTTTTAAACACTGAAGAGCAAGAGGACGCTCATGATAACTGTTCTGACATACCCTCACACCAATCTCAAGGGGCCATGAGGGAGGTTTTGTCTGATGGAGAAATTTCAGATTCAGGAAAAATTTCTCATCAAGCTGAACCTGATGTTGTGACATTTAAATTTAAATTAGAACATCTCAGTGCACTGCTTAAGGAGGTGTTATCTACTCTGGATGATTGTGACAATTTGGTCATTCCAGAGAAATTATGTAAGATGGACAAGTTCCTAGAGGTTCCGGTGCCCCCCGACGCTTTTCCTATACCCCCCTATATTTAAGAAATTATTTCCTATAGTCGACCCCAGAAAGGACTTATGGCAGACAGTCCCCAAGGTAGAGGGGGCGGTTTCTACTCTAAACAAACGCACTACTATTCCTATCGAAGATAGTTGTGCTTTCAAAGATCCTATGGATAAGAAATTAGAGGGTTTGCTTAAAAAGATTTTTGTACAGCAAGGTTACCTTCTACAACCAATTTCATGCATTGTTCCTGTCACTACGGCAGCGTGTTTCTGGTTCGAGGAACTAGAAAAATCGCTCAGTAAAGAATCTTCGTATGAGGAGGTTATGGACAGAGTTCAAGCACTTAAATTGGCTAACTTTTTTGTTTTAGATGCCGCTTTGCAATTAGCTAGATTAGCGGCGAAAAATTCAGGGTTTGCTGTTGTGGCGCTCAGAGTGCTTTGGCTAAAGTCTTGGTCAGCGGATGTGTCTTCCAAGACAAAATTGCTTAACATTCCTTTCAAAGGTAAAACATTATTTGGACCTGATTTGAAAGAGATTATTTCAGACATCACTGGGGGAAAGGGCCACGCCCTCCCACAGGATAGGTCTTTTAAGGCTAATAATAAGCCTAATTTTCGTCCCTTTCGCAGAAACGGACCAGTCTCTAATTCTGTATCCTCTAAGCAAGAGGGTAATACTTCACAACCCAAACCAGCCTGGAAACCAATGCAAGGCTGGAACAAGGGTAAGCAGGCCAAGAAGCCTACCACTGCTACCAAAACAGCATGAAGGGATAGCCCCCGATCCGGGACCGGATCTAGTGGGGGGCAGACTTTCTCTCTTTGCTCAGGCTTGGGCAAGAGATGTTCAGGATCCTTGGGCGCTAGAAATAGTTTCTCAAGGTTATCTCCTGGAATTCAAGGAACTACCCCCAAGGGGAAGGTTCCACAGGTCTCAATTATCTTCAAACCAAATAAAGAGACAGGCATTCTTACATTGTGTAGAAGACCTGTTAAAGATGGGAGTGATACATCCAGTTCCAATAAGAGAACAAGGAATGGGATTTTATTCCAATCTGTTCATAGTTCCCAAAAAAGAGGGAACATTCAGACCAATTTTGGATCTAAAGATCCTAAACAAATTTCTCAGGGTACCATCGTTCAAAATGGAAACTATTCGAACGATCCTACCTACTATCCAGGAAAATCAATTTATGACTACCGTGGATTTAAAGGATGCGTACCTACATATTCCTATCCACAAGGAACATCATCAGTTCCTAAGGTTCGCTTTTCTGGACAAGCATTACCAGTTTATGGCACTTCCATTTGGATTAGCCACTGCTCCAAGGATTTTCACAAAGGTACTAGGGTCCCTTCTAGCGGTTCTAAGACCAAGGGGCATTGCAGTAGTACCTTACTTGGACGACATCCTGATTCAAGCGTCGTCCCTGTCAAAAGCAAAGGCTCATACGGACATCGTCCTAGACTTTCTCAGATCTCACGGATGGAAGGTGAACAAAGAAAAAAGTTCTCTGTCCCCGTCAACAAGAGTTCCCTTTTTGGGAACAATAATAGATTCCTTAGAAATGAGGATTTTTCTGACAGAGGTCAGAAAATCAAAACTTCTAAGCTCTTGTCAAGTACTTCATTCTGTTCCTCGTCCTTCCATAGCGCAGTGCATGGAAGTAATAGGATTGATGGTTGCAACAATGGACATAGTTCCTTTTGCACAAATTCATCTAAGACCATTACAACTGTGCATGCTCAGACAGTGGAATGGGGATTATACAGACTTGTCTCCGACGATTCAAGTAGATCAAAAGACCAGAGATTCACTCCGTTGGTGGCTGACCCTGGACAATCTGTCACAGGGAATGAGCTTCCGCAGACCAGAGTGGGTCATTGTCACGACCGACGCCAGCCTAGTGGGCTGGGGCGCGGTCTGGGAATCCCTGAAAGCTCAGGGTCTATGGTCTCGGGAAGAGTCTCTTCTCCCGATAAACATTCTGGAACTGAGAGCGATATTCAATGCTCTCAGAGCTTGGCCTCAACTAGCAAAGGCCAAATTCATAAGGTTTCAGTCAGACAACATGACGACCGTTGCATATATCAATCATCAGGGGGGAACAAGGACTTCCCTGGCGATGAAAGAAGTGACCAAGATAATTCAATGGGCGGAGGATCACTCCTGCCACTTGTCTGCGATCCACATCCCAGGAGTGGAAAATTGGGAAGCGGATTTTCTGAGTCGTCAGACATTCCATCCGGGGGAGTGGGAAATCCATCCGGAAATCTTTGCCCAAATAACTCAATTATGGGGCATTCCAGACATGGATCTGATGGCGTCTCGTCAGAACTTCAAGGTTCCTTGCTACGGGTCCAGATCCAGGGATCCCAAGGCGACCCTAGTAGATGCACTAGTAGCACCTTGGACCTTCAACCTAGCTTATGTATTCCCACCGTTTCCTCTCATCCCCAGGCTGGTAGCCAGGATCAATCAGGAGAGGGCCTCGGTGATCTTGATAGCTCCTGCGTGGCCACGCAGGACTTGGTATGCAGACCTGGTGAATATGTCATCGGCTCCACCATGGAAGCTACCTTTGAGACAGGACCTTCTTGTTCAGGGTCCATTCGAACATCCGAATCTGGTTTCCCTCCAACTGACTGCTTGGAGATTGAACGCTTGATTTTATCAAAGCGTGGGTTTTCAGATTCTGTAATAGATACTCTGATTCAGGCTAGAAAGCCTGTAACTAGAAAAATTTACCATAAAATATGGAAAAAATATATCTGTTGGTGTGAATCTAAAGGATTCCCATGGAACAAGATAAAAATTCCTAAGATTCTATCCTTTCTACAAGAAGGTTTGGAGAAAGGATTATCTGCAAGTTCTCTGAAGGGACAGATCTCTGCTTTATCTGTTTTACTTCACAAAAGACTGGCAGCTGTGCCAGATGTTCAAGCATTTGTTCAGGCTCTGGTTAGGATCAAGCCTGTTTACAGACCTTTGACTCCTCCCTGGAGTCTAAATCTAGTTCTTTCAGTTCTTCAAGGGGTTCCGTTTGAACCCTTACATTCCGTAGATATTAAGTTATTATCTTGGAAAGTTTTGTTTTTGGTTGCAATTTCTTCTGCTAGAAGAGTTTCAGAGTTATCTGCTCTGCAGTGTTCTCCGCCCTATCTGGTGTTCCATGCAGATAAGGTGGTTTTGCGTACTAAGCCTGGTTTTCTTCCGAAAGTTGTTTCCAACAAAAATATTAACCAGGAGATAGTTGTACCTTCTTTGTGTCCGAATCCAGTTTCAAAGAAGGAACGTTTGTTACACAATTTG